>NC_066876.1:19657712-19819334 GCF_022985175.1 Labeo rohita | reverse complement strand
GAGAGAATTAAAATTTTTGGGTGTTGTCTTCTTGGCATGCAGTAATGATAACTGACAATTTGTGTTAAATAAAATTAACTGGTGTACTATTCTGTTTATTCTTCTAATGAATTCATAACAGTATTTTTGTCTGTCCACTGAAAGTACACACAACCAAAATATTCCAGTTTAAAAAGTGCGTAAAGAAGTGGAATTAATCTGTATGATTAATCCGTGGGCTTTTATTCACATACAAACATTGATCATCCAAATATGTAGAGTGCGTCAAATGTGGTAAACAGAATCTCAAACATGCTTGAGAACTGATTAGGCGTCTTAAGCCACTTGAATCATATGGATTATTTTTACAATGTTTTTATGCACTTTTTGAAGCTAAAAGACTTTGGTTGCCTGGATAGACAAAAATGAACAGAGAATATCAATTTTCATGTGTTCCGAAAACAAACTAGATTTTTATGGGTTTGTAACAACACAGTAAATGATGACAAAATTTTCATTTTGGCTGAACTAATGCTCTAAAAAGTTTTTACAAAAGAGAATGAAATATGAATCTAATGAATTATTTTTTTTGTGAAGGTTCATTGTGAGGATAAATCCTGACACACTTCAAGTGCTCTGCAAAATTCCAGATCAGCAAAAGAAGTGGGAAGATGGTGCAAAGGAGAAACTCTGGCCTTAACCCTCACCCTCAGAAGTTTGTGAATTTCAGCTGGCAAAACTATTAATCCACTACGGGCAAATGCATTTTACTCAGGAGAGTTTTTGTGAATGTGTATGTTTTTAAGATTTTTCTTATGATTGAATTTGTTCCTGATTTTTATTTTTTTTTTGACATATTTTTTTAAGTGCTGTAATATACAAATATTTATCTATATATTCTTGAAAAATGCTTCTTGTGTGTAACAAAAGTTTGAGTTTTATTTGAAGCTTCACTGTCATTGCTGTTCACTGTTATCATAGTATGTTGTGCTTAGGATAAATGTTAAGAATTTTTCTAGCTATAATAGTTAAAATGGTATGTGCTGTAATATATATAATAGTTTGTAATAGTGTTTTTTTTTTTTTTTTGAGTCTTAAATGAATCTGTGAAAATTGTAATGTTATTGCAAGGGTTATTGCAACATTTGAACAATTAAAAACATTAAAAGTTACACAGTTGTCATTGCTTATTTTTATTTTATTTTTTTGCAATATATAACTGGAGAAAAGACCATAAAATTACTGTATGTTTTACAAGTAAAATACAGTAAAAATACAGTAAAAACTGTACAAGTGCAGTATAATACTGTAAATACATTTACAGCAAGTAAATAAGTAAATATATAAGTAAATATAAATACAGTATTGTTACTGTAAGTAAATTTACAGTAAGTTACTGGCGAACTGCTGCCAGTAAGTTACTGTAATTTCTACAGGATTTTTTTACAGTGTTTCTCTGATGAATAGAAAGCATTTATCTGAAATAGAAATCTTTTTATGATAAAGAAATTAAAAGCATCCTTGCTAAATTAAAGTATATTTTTTATAATTTCTTTCCCATATGTGTATATATATATATATATGGGACAAAATGAGCACTCGTGTCATATTGCTTTTGCTGCCCATGTAATATCGTGTGATACGTAATATATATAAATATGAGACAAAACACATACAGGTGCATTTTTTGCACCAATATCTTGAATTTTGGGGCATAACCTGCAGGTCTAGGGGTATGTATGTATGAAGAGTTCAGATGCAAAACTTTCTAAAAGCCATCTCGGTCAAAAACAAGATATCTTAGAGATGATACTCTGGATGCTCTGGACACATAGTATACGTCCATCAAATACTTTTACTTCAAACTTGCTAAATCCCAGCCTGAGCCCAATCAGAAGTTACGGTACTTAGGAGGTACATAGGAGCCTGATAAAAAATTTTTTAAAGAATAACATCAGATGGACTTTGAGGCTTAGTTTTGATCACAGGAATAAATTACATTTTAAAATATATTTTCAAATTACTGCTTTTGTTGTATTTTGGATCAAATAAAATGCAGGCTTGGTGAGCAGAAGAGACTTTAAAAAAACATTAAAAGTTAAAATTGTTTAAAAACTTTTGACTGTTAGGTAAATGCGTCCTAAACTATTTCTAATTTAAAGCCTCATATAGATTTATATAACAAGAACACGTTCAACTTGGAGAAGGGTCCGGCTGCAGACATGCACCTGCCCTCTCAGACGCCTGCACTCTCAGACGACTGCACTTCCGGGAGTGACGTCACTTGCAGTCGATTTTATTTTTACTTTATTTTAGTTATTTATTAATTTTTTTAATCGAATCTCTCAATATTTTACAACAGTAGCCAGGTGGTGAAGACAAGAAAAAAGAAACTAAATTACAATGTCACTGGCAATAGCCACCTGCACTCTCAGATACCTGCCACCTCACTTGCAATCCACGCAAATGGTGCTTGTTGCCAATGGAGACAAGAAGCTGTGGTGGTTAAACGATTAGGACTAATTTAGCATAACGTACAGGGTCCTGCAAGTCATCTGTAGGAGATAAAAACAAGACCCGAAAATCCGTGGCCACAGAACAGCAGAATATGAACGCAATGCCCAAAGTCTCTCCTTAAGCTTTTTCCTCCTGTAGAAAACCATTAACACTTGGTATGGCTTAATGTATTAAGATACATTAAGTGCCATTAAACGATCACATTTGTAATATGGTTTATTAATTTAATGTACTTCAAAGCAAACATATGGCCATGAACACAATGCGCAAACTTTCACTTTTATACTTGCCCAGCAAACGCTTAATGTGGCAAAACGGACTAAGATGATAAAGACCAAATTCAGTATAAACCTTACTGTTGTCAAACGATATACCAGCAGAACCCGCCATAAGAAAGGCATTAGGCTACGTTCACACTTTAAACGCCACCGCCGGCGTCTTTTTCTGCAACTCAGAGCGTCTTTTCTATGGGATTATTTTTGTGCCAATAAGAATGAACGTAACTTTATAAAACTGAACGTAACTTTCCAAGAAACGATCAAAAATATGCCACTGCAAAAGAAGAAAAACACAATGAAAATGAAAAAATGAACTCAGTCGGACGAATTTAACATGCTCTTCAAATATGCTTCATTCTTTGTTAATGATTTCCAAAGAATCGTTTTCGCGAATCATGGATTCTGAATGCGTTGCCACAACTTTCGCTTACGCTTTGCAAATTTGCGTTTGCTGTTTTGGCACAAACCTCTCGTGGGGGCGGGCTTAACAACGATCTACTCTGATTGGCTAATGAGCTTTTGATGGGCAGTTGCTCTCTGACCTGGAAGCACGGACGGTGACGTCAGTGGCGCACATATTGGAAAGTTGTTGCGGTGTGCAATACGTCGTGCTTTGTTTATATTAAGTATTAATGTTATTAGTATTTCACCTACGGTCGTCTCTTAGTTTCTAAAGATGAGCTCCCAGCAGAGACACGGAGCGGCATCATCTTCCACCTCAGCTTGTCCCTCAGGGCAGCTTGAAGTAAGTTCGTGTTGCTAAAGTAACGTTAATCAATAACATCGATAAAAGTTTTATTCATGTACAGTGTGCAACAGTTCTGATATTTTCTATAAACAAAGCACGACGTATTGCACCACTGACGTCACCGTCCGTGCTTCCAGGTCAGAGAGCAACTGTCCATCAAAAGCTCATTAGCCAGTTAGAGTAGATCGCTGTTAAGCCCGCCCCCACGAGAGGTTTGTGCCAAAACAGCAAACGAAAATTTGTGAAGCGTAAGCGAAAGCTGTGGCAACTCATTCAGAATCCATGATTCGCGAAAACGATTCTTTGAAAATCATTAACAAAGAATGAAGCATATTTGAAGAGCATGTTAAATTCGTGCGACTGAGTTCATTTTTTCATTTTCATTGTGTTTTTCTTCTTTTGCAGTGGCATATTTTTGATCGTTTCTTGGAAAGTTACGTTCAGTTTTATAAAGTTACGTTCATTCTTATTGGCACAAAAATAATCCCATACTTTTCAAGTTGAAAAAAGTTCAACTTTTCTGAAAGAAACGCCCTACGTCAAGCGTCTTTTTTAAAAGCTGACCAATGACAAGCGAGTAGGCAGAACTGACGTTTCCATAACAACAAGAACAACAAGAAAAAATAGAGACGTGCCGGTTGATAGACTTTTATTTTATTGTTGTTAACCGACATTCTCCTCCCCGTTAACTTCAAAAACCGACGCGCTGCCCACAAGGCTATCGGAGCCGCGCGTCGGTTTTTGGAAGTTAACATGAACGCCGCTGCGCTACGGGCGTCCCGCAGACTGGCAGACTCGCAGATCCTTCCCGGTCCCGTCCCCCCCGTCCCCTCGCTTCCTGTCTAAATACAAAAATGCTAAAAAATAAAAAATAAAACACCAGCGCAAGAGCGAGCTTCCTCTTTTCTCGAGATTCATATGATTGCAGCTGTTGTTATAGCAACAAAAGCAGTGGCGTAGCGGACGGGCCCGCAGGGCACGCACTGCGGGGGCGGGGCCCCCAAAAATTGACTCGAATAAATAATTAAAGCGTTTTTATAACGTGAACGTATAGGACTTTTATTTTGGTAGTAATTGCAGCCTACCGTGTTTGGCGATTATGACCATATCCGTTGTCCTTGTTATCCAATCACGATTAAGAATTTCCGCAACTGTTTAGAGAGTGAAGCTTATGAGCGCAAAATGAGTAAAAGAAAATATGTCAGCGGAGCTCAAAAACGGACTAACCAACACCGAAAAGAGCAATTCAATGCAAAACTACCGAAAATTTCATCCATATTTCTTCCAAATCAGCGGGAAGGAGCTGCGAGAGCGAGCACGGGTAACGTTACTCAGGAGTTTGCTAGCAGTGTCATCACGGACATTAACGTTACTGCTTCTAACGTGGGCGCGGGCGCGGCTGTGGTGAATGATACGCCAGACATGGACTCAGATGCTAAAAGCGGATCTCACGGTCCAGACGATGACTGTCACAGCACTGAAAATATTACAGAGGAGGCGACAGCAAGAATTACACGGTATCCAAGTTAATGTAATTGCTGTTTTATTGTTGGTGTTTCTTTTATTCTTTTTTTTGTGTGAAAAGTTCTTAATAAATAAATACGAAATAATTACATACTATTAAATTCCACAGTACTAATTCACGATTTTGAATGAAAAGGTGAATCCCCCATCTAATTATGCGGTGAGGGGCCCCGCCTCCACTCTTGCGGGTGGGCCAACGCAGTTTGCGCTACGCCACTGAACAATAGTGATGGGAAGTTCGGATTATTTTACCGACTCGGTCCTTTGAGTCTCGTTCAGCAAAATGAACGAATCTTTTTTCGAGTCATTTCGTTCATTTTAGCAAAATATAATTAAAATGTTACGTTTTACCTCCCTAACACATCTACTGCTTACACAAACATTGATCACACTACAAACAAAACAAAACGATAATGCTATAAGAAACAGAAAAGATTAATTCATTGTTTACCTGGGTCTTTAGTCTATGATTCGCTCACCTCGCCTCTTATCTGACAAGTTTTCGGGTTTGAGTCGTTCGTTCATCACGTGACAGCCCTGTAATGTTAACCTATGCAGCCTGAGCCGGAAAGAGAATTGATTAGTTCATCTTTTGAGTCTTCGGGTTTGAGTCGTTCGTTCATCACGTGACAGCCCCCCAGCCTAAGGTGAATCTTTTGAACGTTCATCACTGACAGCCCCATAAGGTAAAACAGGTGAACTAATTCCAGTACAGAACCTAATAAGATGTTGCGCATGCGCGACTGAACGAATCACTCCCCGAGACGACTCGTTCGTCCCGAGTCACATTAAAGATTCGTTCAAAATGAACGAATCGTTCAAGAACGACCCATCACTACTGAACAAAAGACGCCCTCGGCTGCAACGCTGCCAGATTCTTTTTTTTACTAAAAAAGCGCCGTTGTCAACTTTTTCTTGTCAAAAAAGACGCCAAGTGTGAACGTAGCCTTATGTGATATTAAAAAGAACCAACTCTGTATAGGCAAGCAGACGAGCCCAGAACGCAATGCGTTAAACAGACGTTTTCCTCCCATGGAAAATCAATATAAACAAAAGGAAATGATATAGAAACAGCTGTAGAGATTATTCTCTATTAAGTTTATTCTGGGCTCACCTGCTTGTGTGTAGTTGTTTTAATAATGAATAGGAGCATACTGAGTTTAGTCTTTATCATCTTAATCCGTTATGACACATTATGCCACGTTTTGCGAAGGAAAACACTATATAGCCTACATATGCATTATATTAATAAACTGTATCGAATCTGATCTTTTAATTGCATCTTAATACATTAAGCCATATTATGTGTTAATGGTTGTCTACGGGAGGAAAACGCTTAAGGAGAGACTTCATAATCTCTCGTTCATATTCTGCTGTTCTGTGGCCACGGATTTACGGGTCTTGTTTTTATCTCCTACAGATGACTTGCAGGACCCTGTACGTTATGCTAAATTAGTTCTAATCGTTTAACCACCACAGCTTCTTGTCTCCATTGGCAACAAGTGACGTCGCAGGTATCTGAGAGTGCAGGTGGCGATTGCGAGTGACATTGTAATTTAGTTTCTTTGTTCTTGTCTTCACCACCTGGCTACTGTTGTAAAATGTTGAGAGATTCCATTGAAAAATAAATAAATAACTAAAATAAAGTAAAAAATAAAAATAGACTGCACATGGCGCCACTTCCGGAAGTGCAGGCGTCTGAGAGTGTATGCAGATGTCTGCAGCCAGACCCTATTGTGGGAACTTTTGGTCCCTAAAAGATTTTTTTCTCCCTGGTAAAATGCTGAAGCAAGTGTGTGTATTTAGAATGCACATAAGCCTGTTGCTTGCTTGAAAATATAAAATAAATGTTTAAGATTATTTAGCACGAACAGAATTATCACAAGATGACACATCATTAATTTTGTGGGTGTTGTATCTCTTTAACTTGAACCCGCAGACCCCACGTGCGCGCGCACGCCCTCTCCTCTCCTCCATCCTGTTGCTCCTGCACCTCATTTTGAAGCACAACGGTGCAAACTCTTGTGGCAAGATGGCAATGAAATTGGCTTACTGGGATATACGCGGGGTAAGAACCAGTCGTAATTTGTGCATAACTATTTTATAATCATTTTGCATAGTTAGACTTTTAATCGATTCATTTTTTATTCATATTTTTGTTTCATAACTTCGTCATGGAGTCATCGCAGAAGAATAGAATCGCAGTCAGTGTGATTTGCCTTGTCTAAAAATGGTCAGAACTTTATCTCTGCTTGTTTAAATTCTTATCTTCGGTTAACGATAAGTCGAGAGAAATGAGCTAGGCCGCTAGTCGGCAAAGTTTGGTATTAGTTTAGATACAACGGTCGTCTAATGTGACACTGAGCTCAAACTTGCAAGCTGCATTTTAGTTAAAGTGTTTTATAGATTCTTTAAAAAAACGCCTTTATACCTAAAAAGCGTCCATTGCTAGTCAGTAGTGATTAATATGAGTTTAAATGTAAAGCGGTTTTTGGACGTTTATCGCGTCCAAAATGCTAACTTACTTTATATGTCTGTTATGTTTGTCTACAGTCGATTCGAGTGTGTTTAGTTACACCCCTGCGCAAAATTACGACGAAACACTTCCTGTATTCTATAGGAGCTACATTAAACACTGAATAAAAGCCAGTTTTAACTTTGGGTTATAAAAACGTGTCTGAGAGCTGATTTAAGGGCACAATGCAAGAATGTAACGGCGAGCTGTCATAAATTGCCTCGGTTTATAACAAGCTGCCATAACTTGCCCCTTATTAAACGCTTTCTAAACTGAAGATAATATTTTGCTGTATGTTTCAAAAGATTCAGGGCAACTTAACCACTTTTATGTGGCAGCATTTCCACGGCTAGAAGAATAGTTATTTACTCGAGTAGTCTTGACTGCTGCTTGGCAAAAATGACCAAATTTTCAGTGACAATGTGCTGTATTTTTTTTAATATTCCCAATTATATTTATGGAATAGTTATGATCCAATTATTATTTGTAAAACACTTTTTGAGCATAGACCTGAAAATAAAATGTCCAACTTAAACTGAATCTTGAATTCTTTGGAGCAGACTTAGTTTGTTCTCTTTTTACAGAAGACACTTGCCAGTATTAAAAATGAAACTAAAAAGTTATATAATCTTAAATTGTGTGGGTTTTTTTTTTTTTTTTTTTTTTTTTGATGAAATGATATATATTTATTTCCAGTACATGTTTTAGTATAAAACTGTGTTAAAATAAAAGCCGTAAATCTAAACAAGTTGAGTTCCAAATTTGAGGTTGATTTCTAAAAAAAAAAAAAAAAAATTAGCTAAAATTTAGTTTGGGTGGAGTACTGAATGTTCCCCTAGATGTAATTTGCTTTCCATTAATTTTCAGTGCAGTCATTTTTGATGTAAACAGTACAAATGTGATTTTTTTTTCAGGACCATTTAATGTTTTTGAGTCCTATGCATTTTTGTTTGTGTATTCACATAGCAAGTGCCAAAACCTTTCATACCAGGTTTCATA
This sequence comes from Labeo rohita, assembly GCF_022985175.1. Classification (NCBI taxonomy): domain Eukaryota; kingdom Metazoa; phylum Chordata; class Actinopteri; order Cypriniformes; family Cyprinidae; genus Labeo; species Labeo rohita. The sequence continues at coordinate 19,810,774 of NC_066876.1, read as the reverse complement.
CCATTTTGATGAAGAAAAAAAAAGAAAAGAAAGAAAAAAGCTAAATCTTTCTGTGAAAAATGACCGAACGGTGCCAGAGGGTTAAACAGGTTGTGTTATATTATTTGTCCAATTAGTATTATTCACCTCATGATTATAAAAATAATAAGAACATTAACCCAGGGTTTATAAATATGCTGTGTAAATAAATATATCAATCAACCCTCAGTTAATCATGTAAAGTGTGAAAAACATTTTACAGCAGCTGGAGTTAAATATACAGCATGTTATGGATATCATTTCATGTGATTACAGCTTGCTCAACCAATCCGTCTGCTGTTGGAATACACTGGTACCAAGTATGAGGAGAAGTTGTATTCTTGTGGTGAGGGTAAGTGATGATCATTATAACATACAGTAGCAGACATACTCAGATTGTCCATATAAAAGCACACTGATTTTATGTTCTTGCCTTGCAGCTCCCAACTATGACAAAAGCTGTTGGTTTAATGAAAAAGAGAAACTTGGGATGGACTTTCCTAATGTAAGTTACATAGTTACCCTCATAGTATTGTTCAGTATAACATGCAATAACTAACCTTCACCTTCTTCACCAGTTGCCATACCTAGAGGATGGAGACACAAAAGTAGTCCAAAGCAATGCCATAATGAGATACGTCGCCCGCAAACACAACCTCTGTGAGTACTCGATTGATTTCTTTATTCTTCAAAAACAAATCTTTATTTTACTATCTCAAGCATTACTGAAAATAGCCATCCAGATGATGTTAGACTTCTCTTTCTAATGTGTTGTTAGGCGGGGAAACTGAAGAAGAGCAGACGAGAGTTGACATCTTGGAAAACCAGGCAATGGACTTCCGCAATGGTTTTGTCCAGCTCTGCTATGGAGACTTTGTGAGTGATTGATTATATAAAAATATGTATAACAGCATTGAAGAAATTTGCAACTAATAATATGAATTTACTTGTTAACTAATAACACAAATGACTTCTAATCCATTTGTATTTGATTACAGGACAAAAACAAATCATGCTACACTGAGAAACTACCAGGAACTCTAAAGCAGTTCTCTAACTTCCTTGGTGACAGGAAGTGGTTTGCTGGGGACAAGGTAAGTAGGCATAATGTTTGGAAGCACTCTTTTCCATTTAAAGTGGCAGGATATAACCGTATATTAGTTTGACATGCTCATGCCACTGTCTCATCCTGTAGATCACATTTGTGGACTTTATCATGTATGAGTTATTGGATCAGCATCGTATGTTTGACGCAGCGTGTCTGGATGACTACAAAAACCTTAGATGTTTCCTGGAGCGCTTTGAGGTTTGGATTCAGCTTTTGTCACATGGAATGATTTGATAGTCTCACCAAAGTTCATCCATATTGTGACCGATATGAATTGTGTTCCCTGTCAGAGTCTTGAGAAGATTGCAGAATACATGAAGTCAAGCAGATTCATGAAAACACCTGTGAACAACAAGATGGCCAAATGGGGAAACAAGAAGGAGTGAAACTAACAAGATTGTGTCTTGATAAAGCAGCATAAAACGTTACACCAGCTGTTTTTGCTTATAAGGTCAATGCAGTTGAATTGCACATTGATAATTTTTTGGGAACCACTGTTTTAAAACTTTCAATAACTAACAAAGTGATTTAATGATGATTATTTACATGTACATCCAAGTGATACAGTTAACATTAGTACTGATTATAAAATCACTACAAAACAATCTGAATTCTCAGTTTTTGTCTGTAGACAGTGCAAGCACTTATGTTTAAATTGAAAGTGTTCAGGTGAGTGGCTCACTTTGAGTTTGACTATTTGATGCCATGAAGAGATAAGAAACATTTCATTGTTATATTATAGATCTCACTGTTTGGATTGTGATTCTACATTTGAAAACAGCATTAAATGCAGTACCTTATTTTGACCCAATAAAGCAAAGCACTGTTTTGTTCAATGAATTTTAAAAATGCCGTTTTTTCTCTTTTTGGCGAAAGGAAACCTCACTATTTTCAAAACGTGTTTGTAGTTAGAATGCATACGTCACTGATTTAAAAGACGAATAAAGTATTGCGAGGTTTGAACAACATAAGGGTGATGACGAGTTTGCGTGCGGTCTGGACACGCCCCGAAGTGTAGTGATGCCCCGCCCAATCGTCCACATGCACTGGGGTTTGAGCGCCCACTCCCTCCATTCTAACTTAGTGCTCCTGCGTAAAGGTTCTCTTTCAAGTAGCAAGATGGCAATGAAGTTGGCATACTGGGATATACGCGGGGTAAGAAATATTTTTGAAAATTTTGCATAACTGTTTAGACATTTAATTTTTTTATGACCTCTGCAAAAATGTTTAGTGTAATAATTTGAAGTCATCACAGAAGAAAGAATTGCGCTCAGTATGGTTTGTACTTATGTATAGTTTGCTTAAAGTTACTTAAATCGATGCTCTATTCTTGAACTACTCAGTACTGATGTCTTTATACTTTAAACACGGAATTCAGAGCTAGTCAGGGGGTCTTTAGGAGTTCTTGATAAAATGTAACATGCTTTGTCTTGTCTCGCCAAGCCCACTGATACTTCGCTATATGTACTTTTTAAGCTTACCCTAAAGCCGCTTCGGGTGTGGTTAACCCCAACATGCAACTGCAAAATAAGACAAAACGCCTGCAGCATTATTTTAATAAGAACATTTTACCTTTTCCGCGTTTTAAAGCCCTGGGCAAAAGTTTTCTCTTCATACAATTTAATAATGACTACAAAGAAAGCGACTTTTTAAACAGAGAAATCAAATTTTGTATTCATATATTGTCTACATTTACATATGATTACACTGCATCTATTAATTACATGCATTTATGGAAAAAGAATGTACTCAGAATCAATATGTGACCCTGGACCACGTTTTTTTTTGTAATATAAAATATGGTGCCATAAAAATACTGAGAAAATCGCCTTTGAAGTTGTCCAAATTAAGTTCTTAGTAATGCATATTACTAATCAAAATTAAGTTTTGATACATTTACGGTATTTTGGCATAAAAAAAAATCGATCATTTTGACCGATACAATGTATTTTTGGCAATTGCTACAAATATACCCGTGCTACTTAAGACTGGTTTTGTGATCCAGGGTCACATATTATTATGAAACATTAAACCTTTTTAATCATCCAACAACATCTGAATACAACATAGTTTCGAGAAAAAGTTAAGTCCCCGGTTAAATAAGTGCATTATCCGGGTATTTGAAGTGCCCTTGTTTACTGTATGTTTCTGAAGAAACCATTGACCATTTTCGTTTTTATAATGTTTTTCCCATGCACTTAATTATTATATATATATAAAAAAAAAACATGCACAAAAACATTCTTAACCATTCCTCATGTCAGTCTGCTGCGAGCTAGAGATTATAATGAGGTGCGTAAAAATCAAGCGTCGTCCTATATTTTTTCTCTTCTGATATCTCATCATATTAATGTTGCTTATCTCTCAAATATCCAAATATGAACATTAACCCAGAGATTATGAATATACAGTGTGGTATCTTGATAGTCATTGACGGTATTTCTGGCATTTAATCTGATTACAGCTTGCTCAACCAATCCGTCTGCTGTTGGAATACACTGGTACCAAGTATGAGGAGAAGTTGTATTCTTGTGGTGAGGGTAAGTGATGATCATTATAACATACAGCAGCAGACATACTCAGATTGTCCATATAAAAGCACATTGAGTTGACTTTGTATTTTTGTCTTGCAGGTCCCAGCTATGACAGAAGCTGTTGGCTTAATGATAAAGACAAACTTGGTCTGGCTTTTCCTAATGTAAGTTACATACTGTAGTTACCCACATAGTATTGTTCAGTATGAAATGCAATAACTAACCACCATTATTCTTTACCAGCTGCCTTACCTAGAGGACGGAGACGATATGAATTGTGTTCCCTGTCAGAGTCTTGAGAAGATTGCAGAATACATGAAGTCAAGCAGATTCATGAAAACACCTGTGAACAACAAGATGGCCAAATGGGGAAACAAGAAGGAGTGAAACTAACAAGATTGTGTCTTGATAAAGCAGCATAAAACGTTACACCAGCTGTTTTTGCTTATAAGGTCAATGCAGTTGAATTGCACATTGATAATTTTTTGGGAACCACTGTTTTAAAACTTTCAATAACTAACAAAGTGATTTAATGATGATTATTTACATGTACATCCAAGTGATACAGTTAACATTAGTACTGATTATAAAATCACTACAAAACAATCTGAATTCTCAGTTTTTGTCTGTAGACAGTGCAAGCACTTATGTTTAAATTGAAAGTGTTCAGGTGAGTGGCTCACTTTGAGTTTGACTATTTGATGCCATGAAGAGATAAGAAACATTTCATTGTTATATTATAGATCTCACTGTTTGGATTGTGATTCTACATTTGAAAACAGCATTAAATGCAGTACCTTATTTTGACCCAATAAAGCAAAGCACTGTTTTGTTCAATGAATTTTAAAAATGCCGTTTTTTTTTCTCTTTTTGGCGAAAGGAAACCTCACTATTTTCAAAACGTGTTTGTAGTTAGAATGCATACGTCACTGATTTAAAAGACGAATAAAGTATTGCGAGGTTTGAACAACATAAGGGTGATGACGAGTTTGCGTGCGGTCTGGACACGCCCCGAAGTGTAGTGATGCCCCGCCCAATCGTCCACATGCACTGGGGTTTGAGCGCCCACTCCCTCCATTCTAACTTAGTGCTCCTGCGTAAAGGTTCTCTTTCAAGTAGCAAGATGGCAATGAAGTTGGCATACTGGGATATACGCGGGGTAAGAAATATTTTTGAAAATTTTGCATAACTGTTTAGACATTTAATTTTTTTATGACCTCTGCAAAAATGTTTAGTGTAATAATTTGAAGTCATCACAGAAGAAAGAATTGCGCTCAGTATGGTTTGTACTTATGTATAGTTTGCTTAAAGTTACTTAAATCGATGCTCTATTCTTGAACTACTCAGTACTGATGTCTTTATACTTTAAACACGGAATTCAGAGCTAGTCAGGGGGTCTTTAGGAGTTCTTGATAAAATGTAACATGCTTTGTCTTGTCTCGCCAAGCCCACTGATACTTCGCTATATGTACTTTTTAAGCTTACCCTAAAGCCGCTTCGGGTGTGGTTAAACCCCAACATGCAACTGCAAAATAAGACAAAACGCCTGCAGCATTATTTCAATAAGAACATTTTACCTTTTCCGCGTTTTAAAGCCCTGGGCAAAAGTTTTCTCTTCATACAATTTAATAATGACTACAAAGAAAGCGACTTTTTAAACAGAGAAATCAAATTTTGTATTCATATATTGTCTACATTTACATATGATTACACTGCATCTATTAATTACATGCATTTATGGAAAAAGAATGTACTCAGAATCAATATGTGACCCTGGACCACGTTTTTTTTTGTAATATAAAATATGGTGCCATAAAAATACTGAGAAAATCGCCTTTGAAGTTGTCCAAATTAAGTTCTTAGTAATGCATATTACTAATCAAAATTAAGTTTTGATACATTTACGGTATTTTGGCATAAAAAAAATCGATCATTTTGACCGATACAATGTATTTTTGGCAATTGCTACAAATATACCCGTGCTACTTAAGACTGGTTTTGTGATCCAGGGTCACATATTATTATGAAACATTAAACCTTTTTAATCATCCAACAACATCTGAATACAACATAGTTTCGAGAAAAGTTAAGTCCCCGGTTAAATAAGTGCATTATCCGGGTATTTGAAGTGCCCTTGTTTACTGTATGTTTCTGAAGAAACCATTGACCATTTTCGTTTTTATAATGTTTTTCCCATGCACTTAATTATTATATATATATAAAAAAAAAAAACATGCACAAAAACATTCTTAACCATTCCTCATGTCAGTCTGCTGCGAGCTAGAGATTATAATGAGGTGCGTAAAAATCAAGCGTCGTCCTATATTTTTTCTCTTCTGATATTTCATCATATTAATGTTGCTTATCTCTCAAATATCCAAATATGAACATTAACCCAGAGATTATGAATATACAGTGTGGTATCTTGATGGTCATTGACGGTATTTCTGGCATTTCATGTGATTACAGCTTGCTCAACCAATCCGTCTGCTGTTGGAATACACTGGTACCAAGTATGAGGAGAAGTTGTATTCTTGTGGTGAGGGTAAGTGATGATCATTATAACATACAGCAGCAGACATACTCAGATTGTCCATATAAAAGCACATTGAGTTGACTTTGTATTTTTGTCTTGCAGGTCCCAGCTATGACAGAAGCTGTTGGCTTAATGATAAAGACAAACTTGGTCTGGCTTTTCCTAATGTAAGTTACATACTGTAGTTACCCACATAGTATTGTTCAGTATGAAATGCAATAACTAACCACCATTATTCTTTACCAGCTGCCTTACCTAGAGGACGGAGACACGAAAGTAGTCCAAAGCAATGCCATATTGAGATACATCGCCCGCAAACACAACCTCTGTGAGTTATTTTTTCTTCATTATAAACTGATCACTAAAAATAACCAAGTAATGTAAAACATTTCTCTGTAATGTATTTCTAGGCGGGGAAACTGAAGAAGAGCAGACGAGAGTTGACATCTTGGAAAACCAGGCGGTGGACTTACGCAATGGTTTTGCCCAACTCTGCTATGGAGACTTTGTGAGTGCCCATGAGCAGCTTTAGTGGTCTGTCTTAAATGCTGATTTTTATTGATAACATGAGTGATTTGTAATCCATTTGTAATTGATTACAGGACAAAAACAAATCATGCTACACTGAGAAACTGCCAGGAACTCTAAAGCTGTTCTCTGACTTCCTTGGTGACAGGAAGTGGTTTGCTGGGGACAAGGTAAATGTTTGGAAGCACTTTATTTTGTCCATTTCGTGATAGGAAAGAGATAATTTGTTTGACAAGCTCATCCCGCTTTTGTCTCATCCTGTAGATCACTTTTGTGGACTTCATCATGTTTGAGTTGTTGGATTTGCATCGTATGTTACACCCCGAGTGCCTGGATGACTACAGAAACCTGAGATCTTTTCTGGATCACTTTGAGGTTTGGGTTCAGTTTTGACTATAATTTGTTATTCTTGTGTAAACTGTAATGTTAAAAACTGTGATTCTGATATACTGTGTTCCCTGTCAGAGTCTTGAGAAGATTGCAGAATACATGAAGTCGGACAGGTTCATTAAAACACCTGTGAACAACAAGATGGCCAAATGGGGAAACAAGAAAGAGTGAAAAAGACAAGATTGTGTCTTTATTTTTTGTAACCATCCCATTAATCAAAGCATTAGTGATATTTACATCCTAATGATACAGCTGTTACATTAGATATATTTTACTGTTCAGATTTTCAACTTTTAAACTGTAAAAAAGCATGACCTTATTTTTACTCAATAAAGCAGAGCTCTCTTGTGTTCAGTGCATTTTTAAAAAGGCATTATTGATCAGAAATTAAGATGACATAAAAGACATAAGCGCAAAACAGGTTTTTATTCTAATAAAACCTAGAAAAAGGCATCCTGATTAAATTAACTTGATTTCTGCACAAACCTCTAACTGAATCGTTGAACTAGTACCAGTCAAAATTTTTGGACAGTAAGATTTTTTTTAAAGTTTAAAAAAAAATCTCTTCTGCTCACCAAGACTACATTTATTTGATCCAAAGTACAGCAAAAACGGTACAATTCTGAAATATTTTTACGATTTAAAATAACTGTTTTCTATATGAATATAGTTTAAAATGTAATTTATTCCTGTGATTTCAAAACTGAATTTTAAGCATCATTGCTTCAGTCACACGATCCTTCAGAAATCATTGTAATATTTTGATTTTCTGTTGAAAAAATTGTTCAAAACATCAGAGTAGAATTTTTTTTAAGGTTTCTTTGATGAATAGAAAGTTCAGAAAGTAATAGGAAACTTTATCATCACTTTTGATCTAATTAAGCATCCTTGCTAAATATTAATTTCTATAATTTCTAAAAAAAAAAATGTAATTAATTAAAAAAATATATAATATATATATGTGTGTATATATATATATATATATATATATATATATATATATATATATATTTTTTTTTTTTTTTTTCAGATATGCTGATGTTTGGATCTTTCTTTCAAATAAGAAATATCTTTCTTGGTGAGCAGAAGAAACTTTTTAAAAAACATTAAAAATCTGGTAGTGTAAATGTAGCAAAACATATTTAACTATACAATCAAAAGTTTATTTTAAGTCTTATTTTAAAAGCTTATTTAACATCTGTTTTACCAATAAACAATTTCATTGAAGCAAAAAAGACAATTAGTCAGCCAAAGATGGCTACTAATCTGTTGATTATTGACCTTTTATTCATACAGTTAATATACAGTGTCAGAATCAATTAGAGTGTTACAGACATTATTCACTTTTTTTTAGCACATATAACTGCTATATAACAATAAAACTGTAATTATGCCCACCACCCCAGTGACATCAGTGGAAATCAGTTTAATTAATCTGTATTGTATCAAATAAATAAAATGAATGCATTAAACGTGTACATCATTGGCATCTGTGAAGGGTTATATAACTGTGAACAAGTCTGCAGGCACTAGCCTTGGCTTGTTGTCTAATGAATGGAAATGTGGAGGTGTTTACTGAATAGTCTTGTTAATTCAGGTCCAGACATGTTTAAATTCTTGCTATCAAAATGCACCAATGGCCTCAGATTAGTAGGGGCCACCATACTGACTGTTTCCAGCCTCATTGGCAAGCTGCAAAGAAAAAGAAAACTAATGTCATTTGTGAGCTCAGCCTCAGTTATTAAATGACTGTCGAGTAAAAAACATTATTTGAAACCCAATACTGTGAGGTCACGTCTCCACAATGAAAAGTGCTTTATAAATATCTGCCTTGTATTGTACAAAGCATGAGTTTGCTTTGAACAAAAAGAGCTGCATTACTTACTGCAACGCTGGATCTGACACTCTGCAGTTGGAAGAAAACTCGACCTCCTTCCTCAGGACATATCGCTCTGATATCATCCCGTTTCATTCCCAGCAACATTGCTCCATTAAATACCCCAAGACTCTGGACTGTCCTGCATAAATACATGATGAATCAAGTGTGTTAACAGGTTAATAAATTATTTCTTGGAGCATGTTACTGTATTAGTAACAAGCTATTTCTGTTGTTAAATTAGAAGTCCATTTCCAGAACAAAGATTTACATATTATTTTCTCACCCCCTTGTCATCCAAGATGTTCTTTCTTCAGTCATAAAAAACCTATATTTTTTTAAGAAAAAAATTCAGCATTTTCTCCATATAGTGGACTTCTATGGTGCCCCAAGTTTGAACTTCCAAAATGCAGTTTAAATGCTGCTTCAAATGATCCCAAATGCAGTTGTAAACGATCCCAGCCGAGGAAGAAGGGTCTTATCTAGCAAGACGATCGGTTATTTTCATTAAAAAATACAATTTAAATACTTTTTAATCTCAAACGCTCATCTTGCCTTTCTCTCCCTGAACTCTGTGTATTCTGACTCAAGACAGTTAGGTTATGTCGAAAAACTCCAATCGTATTTTCTCCCTCAACTTCAAAAATCATTTCAAAATCATCCTACATCACTGCAGAAGAACCGACCCAGTCTTTGCAATGTGAACATGCAAGAAGATCAAACACCCTTAACAAAAAAGATAAAACAGTGATATAGGACGATTTCGAAGTTGAGGGAGAACATGAGATGGGTTTTTTTTTGACATACCCTAACTGTCATGAACCGGAACAAAAACAGTCCAGGTAGAGTAAGACAAGACGAGCGTTTGCCATTACAAAGTATATAAATTGTATCATTTTTATTAAAATAACAGATCGTTTTGCTAGATAAGACTCTTCTTTCTCAGCTGGGAACTGCATTTGGGATCGTTTGAAGTTTGAAGTTGATCATCAGTGTTTTGCTCAGCTCGCCTCTATAGAATCCCCTCACAGCTGCTCAAAAGCATTAAAGATTGAGTGAATTACATGTCCACAGAAGGATTTTCTCCTTGGGAGAATGAATATCTTCATTGTCATGCTGAAAAAATGCCCATTTAATGCAGCGAATGAGGGGAGGGTAGCATCTGCAGTTTCACTTTTTTGTATTACATCACACAGTGGTGTGTGAATTCATGACAGCATTGATAAAGCACAACTGCCTCACACCTTTAGCACTCATACATCCCAATATAAGAGCTTTACTAACACTGAACGTTACTGTTGGTAACAGGCACTTCTCACTGTACTCCTTCTCTAGCAACATCAGAACATTTTGGATGCTTTTGGAAGAGAAATGATTGTCTTGGTCTCTTGAGACCAGATTATGGATTCCCAGAAGTCTATATTTTGTAAATATGGGCCTTGGAAGAGGTTAAATGAGTTTATTGTGCTTTGGCTACTAGTAATGACAAAAACCATACATGTCACTTCTGCAGGCTGCAGCATACTCTGTGAGATAAAGTGTCACTCTTTTCAAAACTTTTGCCGGCTCTGAGACACTTGCATGGTATTTCTCCGGCTGTTTTTGTAGAAAAAATTCACTCATCGTTAAATGAAAAATTAAAGTCCATTGTTTTTGAATGTCGGTGCTACTTCTGCTATATTTTCACACTTAAAACAGTAATTTGGTATTCCTCTCGTACCACTGTCCTCTTTTATGCTAAGAAATAAGTAACCTGGCAGTTCTCTTCCAAGTAGTTTCATTGCTGACAGCATTAAGTCTGAGTATGATTCAGTAGGCTATAAAACACTTTTTTAACTTTCAGGGGGTGTACTCATTTTTGCAATACAACATTTTAGCACTTTGATAAGAAAATCTTATTTTGCTGAATAATTGTGACATTTTTCTTAGTAATTTGATCAAGCAGGCTAGTTGGAACATTAAATCTCCGAAGAACCCTAACATGTCTTCTAAGTAAAGAGTAATTGCTGAATTTAAGTTTTAGAGGGTGTATACTCATTTCTAGTGGTTTTTGGATATTTTAATAAAATCTTACATATTGTACCTTGAAGTGCCAAGACCAAAACATCCAGAGTCAAAAACACAAAAAGGTCATTTTTTTTAGAGTGCAGACTTTTTTTTTTCTTTTTTGACTGTAAAGAATAAAATTAAAGATGATAGAAATAGCTTCTTACATTTTAGAAAAGCCTTTGTACTGTAACCAGGCTTTGACTTCTTCAGGTCTAGATTTCAAGTCTAGAGATGGAGGTCCTCTCATATTTGGCTAAGAATATAAAGGCACAAAATTCAGTTAGTTAGCAGAAATCAGTTAGTTGGTTAAATAAACAGTAAGATATAGCGTAAACAGCGATGAAAAATTGGGTGGCATACATTGACTGACCATTTTTTTGTGCTCATATCCACCTTTTTCTTCATGTAAGAGTGTGCGAGACCATTTTATGGGACTGGCTTCCAGTCTCATCTGTGTCCAGCTACTTTTAGCTGTGCAAAACAGCTCATTTTGCTGCTTGAACAATTGCAAATTGATGTTTCTTACCATATTATTTTAATGTATTATCTTAATTCTGAACACACTGGTTTGTAGTGCAAACAGTTTTACCGTTTACTGCACGTTGTTATTCTTCTCGTTATTTCCCTATAGTGGCTAATAAACCTCACCCATAAAGTCTCAACCATAAGCTTACTTCCACATTGAAGAAAAAGGTGGATAGCTAATGTTAAAAAAATCTGAATGAAGCCATTGTTTAGTATGTTCTTAATACACTGTTGAAATGATTGTTTTCAAAGATAAATGTAGAGTAAGTTTGTAAAGAATAAATTTGTGGTCATGACTTACTGTTGGCCTTTGTCCATCGGCAGGCTCTAGAACATTCTGAGGCACATGACCCTCCTCATTACGACCGTTTTTCACCCTCCACCATTGCCCAGACTTGTCGGTTACCTGTTTACGTAAGCATAGCAGTGTATAAGCAAGGACAAACTATATGTATGTATTTTCTTCTCACAGGAAAAAGATAGCACTATATTTGTTAACATTAGCTACTACTTTAGTTCAAATGAATTAAGATCAATAATTGCTTTTTCTTCATTAATTCATTTCAACTTTCACTAAAATTACTAAAAGCAAAAGTTGTAGCTTGTGTTTTAATTAACTTTAACAAAGAATAATAAATGTTTTAACACAGGGGTGCCCAAACTCTGTCCTGGAGGGCCAGTGTCCTAAAGAGTTTAGCTCCAACCCTAGTTAAACACACCTTAAACACACCTAAACCAGCTAATCAAGCTCTTACTAGGCATACTAGAAACGTCCCGGCAGGTGTGTTGAAGCAAGTTGGAGCTAAACTCTGCTGGACACCGACCCTCCAGGACCGAGTTTGGGCACCCGTGCTTTAACAAATATATTGCTAATGTTAATGTTAGTAATAATATTATCAGATGGGACTTTAAAGGATTAGTTCACTTCCAGAATAAAAAAAATCCTGATAATTTATTCACTCCCAAGCCATGTCTTTCTATCTTCAGTCAAAAAAACAAAAACAAATTAAGGGTTTTAAAGAAAACATTCCAGAATTTTTCTCCAAATATTGGCTTTCAACAGGTTTATGGTCCAAATTAGTTTCAGTGCAGCTTCAAAAGGCTCTACATGATCCCAGCCAATGAGTAAGGGTCTTATCTAGTGAAATAATCGGTTATTTTCTAAAAAACAACAACAAAAAATATATATACTTTTTAACAATAAATGCTCATCTTGCACTAGCTCTGCGATGCATGTCTATCTAGGTCACACATGGTTAGTTCTTCATCTGTGTACTTTGGTTCAAAAAGGTAGGGTAGGGCAAAAACTCTATCTCATTTTCTCCTCCAACTTTTACCTTTTTTCGTAAAAGGCGTTTTGACTTACATTGCACGTTAACTTTGTAAACACTGGGTTGGTACTTCCACCTACGTCACGCGTGACCTTTACAATGTGACTACGTAATATATGAAGTCCAGCTAGTGCAAGATGAGCATTTGTGGTTAAAAAGTATACAAATGTTATTTTATTTTAGAAAATGACCAATTATTTCACTACACAAGACCCTTATTCCTCGGCTAGGATCGTGCAGAGCCCTTTGAAGCTGCATTGAAGCAGCGATTTGGACCTTCAACCCACTGGCCACCATTGAGAAAAATCCTGGAATGTGTACCTCAAAAACTTTAATGTCTTTGTGACTGAAAAAAAAAAAAACATGAACATCTTGGATGACATGGGGGGTGAGTAAATTATCAGCAAACTGTCATTCTGGAAGTGAACTGATCCTTTAACTGTGAAGTGCTACCATAAACTTGAAACTTAAGTATACTGACTTAGCCACTTTAAGTTGCACAATTTCCTGTGTGGGGTGTGTTTGCATATTATGAAGTTAAAGGTCAGATGATTACCTGCACCATGTCACCCTTCATCACACTCAGTTCCTGATGGTTTCTTGCCATGAAGTCATAGATCACCCTCATGTATTGTGGCGGCTCAGCTGACCTAGTATAAAATAAAACAAAAGTGTCACTAGATTTGATTTGAAATTTACCTCTTAAATTCTTTAGTGAACTCGTCCAGACATTAAAAGCTACGTAGTTATAAAGTTAAATTAACAATGTTTTATTATCTGGGTATTTCCAAAGGGAGTTCACATGTTCACATGTCTTACCGCATGGGCGGGGTGTTCCAGGGTCTGTTATCCTGAAAGAGAAGTTAAACAGCAATTTGTACTCATTTCACTTTATTATACAGTGGCTTAGGTTAAGTGAATGTCAAACACTTGACGTATTTTATGACATCTCTGAAATTTGCCCTCTGAGAGATTTTACCTGTTCAGGTGGCCTCTGCATGGCATTCACAGGTGGGACGCGCTCACTGTTGTGCCGTGACAGCTGCCTGCTGCTGGGAGGGGACTGGGATGGGACTGGTGGAAGGGGCTGCCAACCGTCGTAAAATTCAGGAAAATACGGAGGGATCTGATCCCCGTTTGGCCATTTGGATCTGATTGAAACAAAAAATTACAGAAAAATCCTTATTATTACCCTGGTTGTCTGTGAGGAACTTTTTTATTGTAGAATAGAATACCTTGGGATGCTCCACGCGTCACCCAAACTTCCCCACAGTGCATCCTCATTTGGTGTGACACATCTTCCCAGGAGAGTCAAGGCTTTTTCTGTGAGCAGTGGACTCAGCACGGAAGGAGGGATGTTTGGAGGATAGTGAGTCACAATCTGAAACATGAGGAAACTACTGTAAATGCATTGATGGGTGATATGGTGCATCTCCTGACCTTCAACCTTGTGATATGTTGTAAAAATTTCAGTGGTGAACAATTGACTAAATCATTGAAAGTTAAGCCTTTTCTCGGTACAGAAAGTACACTCTTGAGAATCAAAGTTCAAAAACAGACAACTTTTGGAAGCTTCTGTCGTGATACCGTAGAAGAACCATTTTGAATTCCTCAAACAACCTTTCAGTGAACAGTTCTTAAAAAAAAACAATTTTCCTTAGTGTAGAGAACACTGTAAAAATCTAAAGAACTTTTGTCCACTATAAAGAACCTTCTGCAAAGGTTCAATGGATGTTGATGGTTCTTCATGAAACCATAGATGCCAATACAAAACTGTACATGCTTGTGCTTTCTTATACATTGCTATGTTTTTGTAAACAGGTAACAAGTCAGGTGGGGTCCTACTGACTCACCATCTAAAGCTTCAGGAGAACAAAACAGCTTTTAACATGCAGTCCGAAAGCATGCTCATCCATCATCAATGCATAATGGAAAAAATGTTTGAAATGTGACTGCAATGTAAACAGACTGAACAAACAGATGCTTACAAAACCAAGGGAAGAAAAAAGGCTGTGAACAAAATCAGCAGCAGGAGGATTTTTCAGGAAGCCATCCAGTTTCCCCTGTCACAAGTAGAGATGAGTATTACAACAGACATGCAACAAATGACATATCCAATAAACGTTTGTCTCATATTATACATCACAGAGCCATTTCCTTATTTTATTTTTTTACTTTATTATAATGGAAATGTAAGGTTTTTTTTTTTAATTGAAAAGTCATTCAGTGAGACCACTGAAAAAATATCATTAATTCCATTGTACTTTAAAGACAAGCTGAAACTAAAGTGCTAGTGATAAATATTTATTTGAACGTGTACACTGAAGTAGTTTAATGATAGTCTTAGGAACTATCACAGAAATTAAACTTACCAGAAGGTTGAAGCCATACTTTATTTTCTGCAGACAGGATATGTACTCCTCCACAGGGGGAATGCTTGCAACTATAAAGGGGGGGGGGGGGGTCTTTTAATTTTGAAATCTTGTACATTTGTCAACATCCTTATAGGAAATTAAATTAAAAATACAAATAAATAAATTAATAAAACAAGTACTATGTGTTAATTGCTCACCCAATGTTTTTTCAGTATTTTTCTTTTTCTTTTTCTTTTTCTTGTTTCCATCATCTTTTGGCAAAGCTGAGTTAACTTTATATACGAAGGTCTCAATGTCGGCTGCTACATGGTTAAAAATCTCCTGTAGAAAATGATTAATGGATAGAGGAATGTGTCAATAAATTGATTTATGAAAGGATTAATAGCATGTTGTGAAAAAACTCTCAGTAAAAACAACCAACCGAATCTCTAGCCACATCAGTGGCTGAAGGTGGAGGCTGCTCCTGCTCAACCTGCATTGGCCTGTAGGGGGCTTCATCTCTGGAAAATGGCATAGTGGGTGAAGGTCGTCTATCCTCTAGGAAAAGCATAATAAAACATGTAATACATACATATATATGTACATATATATATATATACACACTACCGTTCAAAAGTGTGGGGTCAGTAAGACTTGTAATAGTCTTTAAAGAAGTCTCTTATGCTCATCAAGGCTGCATTTATTTGATTAAAATTATAGAAAAAAAAACAGTAATATTGCAAAATGTTTTTACAGTACAAAATAATGTTTTTTATTTTAACATACTTTAAAATAGAATTTATTCCTGTGATGAAAAGCTGAATTTTTATCAGCTGTTACTCCAGTCTTAAGTGTCACATGATCCTTCAGAAATCATTCTAATATGCGGATTTATTATTAGAATGATCAATGTTGGATAATATCAACAGTTGTGCTGCCAAATATTTTTTGGAACCTGTGATTTTTTTTTCAGGATTCTTTCATGAATAACAAGTTTAAAAAGTACAGTGTTTTTTCAAAATATAAATATTTTATAACAATGTAAATTATTTATTATTAACTTTTAATAAACTTTTAATTATTAACTTAATACATCCTTGGTGAATAAAAGTATTAATTTCTTAAAAAAAAAAAAAAGAAAGAAAGAAACAATAAAAATGTACTGACCCCAAACTTTTGAACGGTAGTGTATATATATATAAGAGTTCAGATGCAAAACCAGGTAAAAGCCATCTCGGTCAAACATGAGATAATGATACTGAGCGAATGCTCTCGACACATAGTATACATCCAGCAAATACTTTTACTTCAAACTCCCTAAATTCCAGCCTCAGCCTAATCAGAAGTATCAGTACTTACATAGAAACCTATACAAAGTAGCCAGAAAGAAGTGCTCATTTTAAAGAAATACGTCAGATGGATTTAGAGGCTCTTGCATCTGAACTCTTCATATATATATATATATATATATATATATAAATGACCAGGTTCAAAAGTTTACATCCCCTAGATTCTTTATACTGTGTTGTTACCTGAATGAGCCACAGCTGTTATTTATTTATTTTTTTTTTTGTGTAGTTGTAGTTGTTCATGAGTCCCTTGTTTGTCATGAACAGTTAAACTGCCTGCTGTTCTTCTCTTTCACGTCCCATAAATTCTTTGGTTTTCCAGCATTTTTATTTTTTTTTTGTATTTGAACCCTTTCCAACAATATGATGATTTTGAGATCCATCTTTTCACGCTGAGGACAACTGAGGGACTCATATGCAACTATTACAGAAGGTTCAAACACTCACTGATGCTTCAGAAGGAAACACGATGCATTAAGAACCAGGGGGTGAAAACTTTTTGAATTTGAAGATCAGGGTAAATTGAACTTATTTTGTCTTCTGTGATACATGTAACTATCTTCTGTAGCCTCTGAAGGGCAGTACTCTATGAAAAAATATGATATTTAGGCAAAATAAGAAAAATGTACACATCTCCATTCCGTTCAACAGTTTTCACCCCCATGCTCTTAATGCATGTTTTTTCCTTCTGGAGCATCAGATAAGAACACAGAATTCAGAATCAAGGGGATGTAAAGTTTTGAACCAGGACATTTTTATAAATTCAACTATTATTTTATGTTAAATACTTTATTCAGGTCAGTACTAAATAAACAATAACATGGATTTTGTGTGATCCCTCTTATTTTGATAAAATTAAAATTTTTTAATGATTCCGAAAAGGGGATGTTAACTTATATATATATACACACACACTATATATACTATTATGCTGTATATTAATTGAATTTATATCAAAGAACTTCAATTTCTATAGCGAACATTTTTGACCATAAAGATCACAAGTGTGACTATTTTTTATGAGAAAGCAGTAAAGCAGTAAGTTTTAAGGTAAAAAAGAAAGTGAAATGAACTCTTTAGATGATCACCATAGTCTTCATAGCTGCTGTACTGAGGCGGCAGGAATTCTGGGGGAGATGGGGATAGCTGCATGGGAGTTGGTCTCTTCATGCTACCAGGATAACCCTGACCAATGATGCTTTCCAGATGGCTCCTGAGTAATAGAAAATATATCACTGTATTGCACTGATAAAAATTGAGGTTGTAGTGCAAAAAAAGAAAAGAATAATAATATATATATATATATATATATATATATATATGGTGATCTTATTATCCCAAATAATCAATAATTTAAACATTACATTTTAGTACATTAAAATGGAAAAAAGTTGATGCTTAATTCTCAGTACAACTACTTTCTGAAGCAGCAGCTGACCTGATGTCCATCTGTGGTTCTTTAAGCGGTGGTGCGGGATCCCCTCTGTGCCCTATCATCTTTTCCAGATCATTTGCCACCTCCTGAGCCTAGTGATTTAAAACATCATAGAAACCTTAATAAAAAAATTTTTGGTTACTGAAAGAAGGAGTGGAATGGAAACTCCCACATCAATCCACTCGATATATTAAGACAGATTTATACCGGGCAGATGCAGCACTATCTACCCTTGAAAGAATCTAACAACAGTGTTGTTCCTCACCCCAACCTCCTCACACTGGAACAGTAAGGCCTGTGGAGCTCTTTGGCTAGAATCCTGAGCAGAGATAATGAGAACCGAGTCATACGAACAACTGTCCAGGACAGCTTTCGTCTCCCTTATGCTACTCAAGTTCACAGACTCCAAAACGCCCTACAATTCCAGGAAACAGAAGAAGAGTTTACTGTTTAGTGTCAGAACTAATTGTTGCATAATGTAACCATTTTAAAAAAGCAAAACTACATGTTTAGATTAGTGTATTTGAGCATAAAGTGTGAATCTGACCCTGGTCTCTGTGTCACACAGTTGTAGCTCGTTCGCCTGGATCTGCAAGATTATGTCCTGACCCCACACCTTCCCTCTACTGTCCATATTCTTCAACTTGTTCACACAGTCATCAATGCTGCTCACCTCTCTGCCATCTAACGCACAGGTGAACAGGTGCTAGGTAATGGAAAGAGAATTCGATTTGATATTGTTTTTTGATCACATATGAGAGGTTATTGTTATGGAGAATCTTGTGAAACTCAGCCTTATTATGACATCTCATTTTACAGCTCAGTTTGTGTGGAAATCTCTACTGCATGTTAGATAAGCACTGGTTGGCTGTTATTTTCTATAACACTTATTAGTGAAGTGGGTGTTGGCAGATTAAGATAACGTGGCAGTAGGCATAAATAAATATTTATTACTCCTAGTTAATAAGTGTAGTTAATAACCACATGAACTGCATTCAACCTTACCTCGACTCTGTACTGAAAGTTGTCTTGTTTTCTGCTCATTGCTTCTGCATACTCCTTCCTTTGCACTAAAGCATTAAAGTCAAGTTAAACATATGGTACTTTTTAAGATGTTGTTTAAAGGGGTTTTGTACTTACAGAAGATAGATTTGGCACTAGGACGAGACATGCTAGCCCCCTGGGATGGAGGCTCAGGCGAGAAGCCCCTATAATATAAAGACAACACAATATGTCTGAATGGACTGTACATACTATATATCCCGTCCAGAGGTTGTGTTAACCGAAAATTGTCAGTCATTGACGGATTTTGTTAAACAATGACGGAAAAATCTGAAGGCCGTCCGTCACTTTGGCAGATTACACTAAGGGTGATCTTTTGTAAATTGTAGCTGTAATTCCCACCCCTGTGATTATGCACAGGCAGGGAAACACATTTATTGCTTGAATTTCCTAATGAAATGGACAGAATTTGAAATCTGAGACCCTGTTCCTGGAGATCGAATTTCCTGCAGAGTTTAGTTCCAACCCTAATTAAACACACCTGTCTGTAATTATCAAGTGCTCCTTGAGATCCTAATTAGCTGGTTCAGGTGTGTTTGGTCAGGGTTAAAGCTGAACTCTGCAGGAAAATCGATCTCCGGGAACAGGGTTGGGCCACCCCCGGTCTAGCCTATTGCTATTTATTGGAAGGAAGGCACACTGTGTACTGTCCATTCATCAGCTGAAAACAGCATAAACCAAAAGATTGATTGGGATTTAAGAATCGATATTGGTTCATCAAAATGAGAATCTATTAAAGTTGAGAAATCGTTTTTTTGTTTGTTTGTTTACCCAGCCCTAGCATATTTTGTTATTTTTAAACACTTCCCTGTGATCCTGTAGGTTCATGATTAAAAATTAAAATGTGAACAAAAATAAAAGCAGTAAAATGCATTATTATAATTAAAATATAAAAATAATTAAATTGACGGGTAATAATAGATTATGACGGAATTTTTACGACCCTGTCCATCAAAATGACAGACAATGTTAAAGTCTAGTGCAACCTCTGATTCCGTCAATTTAATAATTTTTTAAAAATTATTTTCCATTTTCCAAAAATCAAATTCAAGTTAACAGATTTACAATAAATCCTGAGCATGACCACTAAAAACAATGTAAGCAGTAGCATTTCTTGTTTTTCTAACATTAATAGTTATAATAAAAACCCAGCTAACAATTTTTGGTTCCCAGAACGTTCTGAGAACATTAGTTTTTGGTTCCCAGAATGTTCCCAAGAACGTTCCACGTTGGTTAGCCAGGAAAGTTTTCTTAACGTAAGTAGAACGTTCCCTGTAGGTTTTTGGGAACCTTCTGGGAACGTTTCTCTAGGTAATAAAAATAAAACCTAAAAATAACCTGCTGGGAACGTTCTTTATAGGTTATTAAAAAGAGAACCTACAGAACATTCTCATTTGGACAAAAGTTTACAGTGGTTTAGCCAGTTTAAGAAATTTCGGATCGTAAAAATCTAATTCTTTATATTTTAATGTATTGTTTTCGTTATAATGTACTGATTCAAATTAGTAATCAATAATAATTTTTATTTTAATACTCGGCGTGCCTCTCTTGACATGTTCTCGCGTATGAGCCGGCAGCAAATCTGGTGCGGGCGCGGGCGCATCAGGCGCAATCGTCAAACATATTTCAAAGGAAGCCGGCGCCAGGGTCCTTACCGTCTTTGCTGGGTGTTTTGAGCCAATATTTGAATTTATTCACATACGATTTAGTTAGAAATGGTGGCCTGTCATGATTTTGGCTAATGCAGGACACTACTGAATGATGCGCATCAGAGGGGATTTAGAAGTGGGTATACGCAAAGCCGACTGATAAAGAAATGGGTATACACAGGTTCTGCACTACACCACTGCATATTACCCTACTCAAGTATTTAAAACA
Source organism: Labeo rohita (assembly GCF_022985175.1). Lineage (NCBI taxonomy): Eukaryota > Metazoa > Chordata > Actinopteri > Cypriniformes > Cyprinidae > Labeo > Labeo rohita. The sequence goes on along the minus strand of NC_066876.1, from coordinate 19,789,801 downwards.
GGTTCATATGTTAGAAAATATAGTTAATATTTGCGTCATCATTGATTTATCTCATCCACCCGCGACCCACCCGCAAATAATGAGAATGCAATTTTTTATTACCCGACCCACCCGACCCACCCGACCCGCGGATATAACCGCCATCCGTGCAACACTAGTGGACATCCATTTCTGATAAACTAACCTGCCTATTTTTGTAATTTCAGTAAAATTAGATATCACATCATATCATGTTTCTAGAGAAATCCGGGTGTTCAGTTTTGTTGCAACAGTTTTGGGAGGGTGTTTTTTTGGTTGAAAATGACAACAAAGTCAACTTCATCCACATCAGATGGCACAAAAAAACTGAATTAAAACTAATGACTGACATTACTTGGAAAAACCTAAATATTAGTTGCATGACTTCTAAACTAGCAATCATTAAATAATAATGGCCAAATGCTAAAAAAAAACTGTCTGATTTAAATACGAAAATGCCACTATACAATATCTACTGCTGTTACACAATTAAAGTGATATTACCTTTGGCAGCCCTAAAATAATAAAACTTAGATAAAACTTAAAAAAAGCATGCATAATTTAAACCAGGCAACTCTGAAAATAAACCTGATATGAAACAAAAACAATGTGAAAATACAAAACTAAAGAATCCTTCCTGACAATGTTTTGTAATGAAAACCGATATGAGAGAGAGAGGAGGACAATAAATTACGTTCTACACTGAAACACCCTTGTGTGTGTTTCAGGTACAAATTCCACTTGCACAGTGAAAGATACACAGTGAGGTGAGCAAGATATGTACCTTGACTGGAAAACCGGGTTCCCCCCATACATTCTTGACGGTGATTTTTAACACCTGCAATAGTAAGGTTATCAGTCATAAAACCATTCAAAAAATGTCAGATAAACATTTGAGCAGCTATGCCATGCAGACACATTAGTTATGAATTAGTGTCTGTTCATCAGTTGTGGTTTGACACCACTTAACTTTTTTTAAAGGAGGTGAAAGCGTTCAGCCAGCCAGTATGTGAGGCAAGCACATATTTGCAATATTACATCCTCAAAACCTATAACGCTGCATAAAGCCAAAATGTCAGAACAAAACTTTTATATGTTCAAAAGTTTGTTCTTTGGAAAAGTACAGGTTATATTTAGTGTTGGGGGTAACACATTACATGTAAGGCGAGTTACATAATCAGATTAGTTTTTTCAAGTAACGAGTAGAGTAATGCATTACTTTTAATTACCAAGAAAATATCTGAGTTACTTTGTTTTCCCATTTATTGACTGACACATTGTCCTGTCCACATGTTCAGAAAAATCAGGTTGTGTTCGCTGTGAACATGATGCTTGCTGTAGTTGTAGACTAAATCTGAACATGCATTTACTCATCTCACTTGCACGAAAAAAAATTCAGTTTTCCTCAATATTAATACGTCTTATTCTTCAACGCGGAAATAAACATATGGGCGGGACTTCCGGTTCCTTATGCTACTGGGAAACAATGAGAAGAATAACAAAGAGCAGTAAAAGGTAAAACTGTTTGCACTACAAACCAGTATGTTAATAATTAAGATAATACATTAAAATAATATGGTAAGACACAGCAATTTGCAATATCAAGCAGCAAAAAGCTGTTTTGTAGGTTACAGCTAAAAAGAGATGGAGGTGGATGAGACCGGAAGTCAGGCCTATAAATTTTTAGAAATGGCCTCGCCCGCACTTACGGCAAAAATAAGGTGGATAAAAACAACAAAATGCAAACTCAGAATACAATGATTAAGTGTTAAATAACACAAATATCCTTTATGTATTTAGTCGTATTTAGTCCCATTTCATTACGCAATGTCTTTGATGCTGACCTTCGATGATCCAATTCAACTATACCAGTAAGCAAGCAAGCAAATAAATAAATAAATAAATAAATAATGCTGAAGAGTGTTAAACTCTCTTCTCCTGCGTCCTATTCTTCACGCAATCCAGGATCATCGAAGGTCAGCATCAAAGACATTGCGTAATGAAATGGGACTAAATACGACTAAATACATAAAGGATATTTGTGTTATTTACCACTTAATTATTGTATTCTGAGTTTGCATTTTGTTGTTTTTATCCACCTTATTTTTGCACAATAAATAGGTTTGTTTGAGCTGCGCCCTCTACAGTATAGACGTAAATTTACATTTCCTTCAGCCTGAGGCTTATTCATTTCCCTTGGTGTGAAAGGGCTTTTACGTTTGCCAAAACCACAACTTTTTTATATTAGAAACAAACAAGCAAGCCCAGCCCAGACGAAAAAAAAGTAACGCAAAAGTAACGTAACCCATTACTTTGGATAAAAAGTAACTAACAATTACTTTTTAGGAAGTAATGGAGTATTGTAATGCATTGGTTTTAAAAGTAACTTTCCCCAACGCTGTACAGTTTTTAATCAGTCAGTTTGTAACTACTAATACTTAATATCATAACATTTATTTTCAGATTTAAGTAGTGAAAATGTAATTTCATAGTTAATTAATCTAAGAATATGATTCTTATATATACACAAGAATGTAGAAACCTGTTCAGCTATTGTTTTTTTGGGTCCCATCATGGCTGAGGTTCTCAAAAACAAGTGAGAACAGTCCAGTCATGATGTGCGTGACAAATTAACAGCAAAAACTGCTGACAGCCTCAAACATGGAACTTTTTTTGTAACAAGTTAGCATTTTTGGCTTTGTATTAAGAAAACATTAACAGAAGTGGTACACCACAGAACAAACCAGAAAATGAAAAAAGAGAGAAGACACTAATATTACTATTTATCTATAAACAAAACAGAATAAAACAATTAAGATGTGACCATATTTTATATCTTACATAATACAAATTAGTCACTTCCCTATCAATCAGTGGGTAAACACCATGTATCAGTGGCTTTACATGTGTTTTGGTTATAAAGTAAGTATCATTGAAACTGACCTTGTTATTAGATAAACGATTATACATTACCTTTGAGAGAATCCTGAACAATCTTAAATGTAAATCTCCAAATCTAGGTTCAGATTATTCCAGAAGTTACACATATCCTCAAGTCAGTCTTCTTTGTGAACTGCTTGAGAGCAAATATTCTGGACTTCCTGCTTGGAAAAAGCTGAGGTCAAAGTCTAACTCAAATAATAGTAAATCAGAAGGTAACAGCAGGTAGGTTTTATACTTACATCCTCGAGTGCAAAGGTTTTGTCATTAATAAACACCCACTGTGACGTGTACAACAAAGTGGCGCAGTGACCCCAGAATGAATTGGTACATTTATATGACTCTAAATGCATGTTGCTGTATTACATAAAAGATTAAACCAACAGCATATTTTAAAAGAAAGATAATGTTTGTCAACCATTAAAAATTATGTTCAAAATAAATATAAGTATTTGGGCCATAGCTACTACAATGAATCATTTGTTTGCAGATGCATTGTGAAAGATATGAATTAATCTGTTCAGTTCTCATATTACTAATGTCACCTCACAGCTCAACAAAACATTTAAACTATTAATGTCAAGACTACAAAACACAGAGCCGGTGTTCAACAAATCCTCACACAAAAAAAAGACAGAAAAAGCATTTAGTGAATAACCAAATCTTTTATTTAATACGGGTATGTACACTTTTGACGACGCTGCCAGACTGGCATGTTCACGAGGAAAGGGTTCATTAAGAATGAAAACAGGAGGCTTTAGTGTGGAAGTTAACAGAGACCTATACTGTAGCCCGAGCCTGAGTGGTCTTGGCCAGGACCTTCAGATCTGCAATGCACTTGGCGATGCTTTCCTTCTCCTGAAAGACACAAACAAAAATTGAGTTTGTTTAAAGACAAAGAAAGTAATAATATCAGATAAATTATTTTGTAGTTAGTACAGGTGCATACATGGGTAAAGTTGGTCTAAAATAGGGTAGCCTTGTTATGCATGCTACATGTACATACTACAGTAATAACAGTAAAGTGTGCATACTTACAATCTACTAACCCTAAACCAAACCCTGCAGCATGTTACTCACTATTACTGCATGAGCACTAAGCCACCTTAAAATAAAGTGTAACCTAAAAATCAATGATCGTTAAATGTTCAAACCATGAAGAAAGGGAAAAAAAAAAAAAAAAAAAAAACCTTTTCCTTTAAAATCTCCTGTCCACATATTGTAACAATTACACTGTTACTATAACTGCTGAGTGACTTGAGTACAGAGTCTCCATCTAGAGGCTAAGCTAAAAATTACTTCTTGTATATAGATTTTGGACTGAAGTAGCATTTATATTCAAACACAATTGTGACCCTGGACCACAAAACCAGTCATAAGTAGCACAGGTATATTTGTAGCAATAGCCAACAATACATTGTATGGGTCAAAATGATACATTTTTCTTTTATGCCAAAAATCATTAGGATATTAAGTAAAGACAATGTTCCATGAAAATATTTTGTATATTTTCTGCTGTAAATATATCAAAACTTCATTTAGACAACTTTAAAGGTGACTTTCTCAATATTCTGATTTGTTTGCACTCTCAGATTCCAGATTTTCAAATAGTTGTTTCTCAGGCAAATATTGTCCTATCCTAACAAACCATACATTAATGGAAAGCTTATTTATTCAGCTTTTATTTACTATTTATTTATAGCATATTCCCCGTACCTGCTGTGGGGTGATGCTCTTAATGACGCTCTGTTCGACCCAGTTCACCATGTGCTCCTGCTCCATGCGGCGGTGCAGGTTCTGAAGCTCCACCTGGAAGTCCAGCCTTTTCTTCACCTCATTGGTCACCATGTGCAGCCGCTCCCTGTAATTGGTCTCCAGTAGCATAGCCACATTGTTCTGATTGGAAGATGGGAAAAGAAGCGTCGCAAAACTAGACCATTCTAAATATTAATTGAAAATAATTCCAAATTTAAATGTAAATACAAATGTGGATTTTTGATATTCATGGATAGTAAAGAAAGTCACAGACGATCTTTGACATTCTTTGGGTATCCGGTCTTCCTCACCCTCTTGGCATCAAAGAGCATGTGTCTTCCTTCTACTCTCCACTGCTCCTTCTTCTCATCCTCAATGCCTTGAGCTAGGCTAGCCATGGCCTGATCCTTCACTTCCTGAGCCTTTGCCACTTTATCCTGCAAAGGACCAAATATTAGTCAAACAAATCCCTTAGTGACAATCTTTGGAGTAACTGTTCGCATCATCACATATACACTACCAGTAAAACGTTTTTGAACAGTAAGTTTTTAAAGTTTTTTAAAGAAGTCTCTTCTGCTCACCAAGCCTGCATTTATATGATCCAAAGTACAGCAAAACGGTACAACTTTGAAATATTTTTAATATTTAAAATAACCGCTTTCTATTTAAATATATTTTAAAATGTAATTTATTCCTGTGATTTCAAAGCTGATTTTTTTTAGCATAATTACTCCAAGCCAAATGATTTTTCAGAAATCATTGTAATATTCTGATTTGCTGCTCAAAAAACATTTATTATTTTATTATTATTATTATTATGATGTTGTAAACAGCTGAGTAGAATTTTTTTTAGGTTTCTTTGATGAACAGAAAGTTCAGGAGTACAGTATTTATCTGAAATAGATATCCTTTGTAACAATGTCTTTATCATCACTTTAGAAGCAAAGTATTAAATTTCTGTAATTTCTCATTTCTATTTAATTTCTCTGACTTCTCTGAAGCTTTTAATGGTATAGTGTACAATGTTACAAAAGCCTTTTATTTTAGATAAATGCTGATCTCTGGATCTTTCCATTCATCAAATAATCCTGAAAAAAAAAACCTACTCAACTGTTTTAAATATTGATGATAATAATAATAATAATAAAATATGTTTCTTGAACAGCATATTACAATGACTTCGGAAAGATCATGTGAAACTGAAGACTGGAGTAATGATACTGAAAATTTAGGTTTGATCACAGGAATAAACTACATTTTAAAATATAGTCAAATAGAAAACAGTTATTTTAAATAGTAAAAATCAATTTATTGGATCAAATAAATGCAGGCTTGGTGAGCAGAAAATATTTCTTAAAAACAAACAAACAAACAAAAAAAAAAAAACATTAAAATCTCTTAACTTTTAACTGACAATGTATCAGCAGATAATATTTTAGTTTAACAAAATGCAGTTGTTTATCTGCACAATTACTTGTGATACTGATGTCAAACACAAAACACTTTCTGCACCTCATTGATTTTATCGGCAAAGGCAGCCACACTGGGCCCAAACTTCTTGATGCCATAAATGACGACTGCACCGATTGATGCGGCAGCAAAGGTCTCGTGATTGATTACGTAGATTTCCTTAGACAGCATGTAGAGGAGCAGACCGGTGCCCAGCATATAAGGCCCTGCAAACAGAACAGAATATGTGTATCAATGTACTGGCTCTTGCTCACTGTTAACAAAAAATAATCTTTTGGTTGAAGGGATTATTAGTGAATAATGTTATTATCAATCTACTTATCACAAAGGTAGGACTGCACTACTCATCTATATAACACAGAATTGTGATATGCAATTAGCAAAACAACAAGTGAATTTGTTAATTTTGTAACATGACAGACCTAATCTCTGTGAACTGTTGTTGTATGGTAAATTTGTGCATAAAGATACTTCAATAATTCTTAATTAGATTGAACTTTTGAAAAGACAAACAGAAACCTGGATAACAGGGAAACACTAGGAAAGGAGGCAATAAAGCTCACAATCCCACCTGTCACACCGGTCTTGGGGTACAGCAGTGTGAAAAGCTCCTCCGGAAAGATGCCATGTCGGACCTTTCCTCCCTTCTCGGGCAGAGGGGGTACTGGAGCAAGACTCTGGGAGGACTGATGAAAGGAACGAGAGGCCTGAACCAGGCTGAGGAGTACAAGAAGCACAGGGTTAGAGGTCTATGGATGTCATTGACGGTCATTTGTTTCCTAGTTCTCTTTAACTTCAGACTGACATAGACAGCACTGACTAAAAGAATTAAAGAGATAGTTCTCCCCAAAATGAAAACTGTGACATTAATTACTGACTCTCATGTCATTCCAAAATCGTAAGACCTTTGTTTATCTTCAGAACACAAATTTAAATATTTTTGATGAAATCTGAGAGCTTTATGAAACTGCATAGACAGCAAGGCAACTACCATGTTCAAGGCCCAGAAAGGTAGTTAAGGACATCGATAAAATTGTTGCAATGCTGTCTAGGCAAGGTCAGAAAGCTCTTGGGTTTTAAATCAAAAATATCCTAATTTGTGTTCCAAACATGAACGAAGATCTTATGGGTTTAGAACGAAATTAGGGTGTGTAATTAATGACACAACTTTCATTTTGGGTGAACTATTGATTTAAAGATTTTACACACCAAGCGCCAAAGGATCCACTGTTTTTCAGGGAATGACCTACAAGAAACAGAAAACAGGGCAGTTAGAAAAAGACTGAAAATAATCTCAATGTCAATGTATGGTTTAAGTGCAGCTGTGATTTCATCAAAAGAATCAATGATTCGTTGGGAAAAAAATGAATGAATTCATCTTTTGCAGCAGTCACGTCTAAAACCTATTGTCTACATGCCATTAGTTCAACATACTGTAAATAAAAACTCCACATAATTTTGGCTCAGTGCAGATATAGTAAAATAAACGTCCTTGCACACATGACAGACGTTACAAGCCGTCAGCTTAGGAAAGGCAAAAATCTGAGATCATTTGTTAATTTGCACATCTAAATCAATAATCAATAAAGGTTGCTATATATGAAAATGTAAATCATTACGCACGTAATATAATAAGTGGTAAAGTTTGAATGTGGCGTTAGCTCTCAGCTAACCGCTAAACAACTCAATACAAGGACATACTGAAAGCACAACAACTCGACGATCGTCCTCATACAGCAACCATTGTTTGAGCATAAAACCTAGAATTTAATGCATTTAAACGTCATTAGAATTATAATATGCTTTCATTAGACCAGATAAAACACATTTCGCTGCAGGTTCATGTGCGGCCATTCACACCGTGCGGCCTGTTACCCTTCAACTTCACATTCCCTCATAAAACCGTCTATTTCATCCACACGATCAACGGGAACAGTTAAGAATGCTTTTCATTAAATAAATCACCCACCTGAAACGAGCACCAGCCTCGACAACATGTTTTAACGGGTGAATAACAGGATCCCCAGCCGAAACGTCTCTGTACCGGGCTCTGTGTGCCCTTCTAGACCAAGGATGAGGAACTCTCGCCTCAGATATCGCGAGATGTTAGAAAAACCAGCGATCTGTCACATCCGGGAAACTCTGCACTCTGTAACGCCTGGTTCCTGCAGATGGCGTCAGTTTACCACAAAAACAATAAAGTGGACGTTGACGTTTGAAAGTTATTGCAAGTTATAGAACACAAATAGCCTAATTTAACATAATAATAATGATAATTAATATCAATACGCATTTAAATACGTCTTAATATCGATAAGCTGTTCATTTTCAATCTTCTTTAGATGCAGTGGGAATTAAAATGTCATAAATTAAAATGTACAGTGAACAGTCTAACAATCTGCTATTTTAAACTTTACTTGTTGTAGTCTGTTTCTCTTCAACTTTAATTAAAATTTAATGTTTACTTTATTTCTTCAGCTCTAGTGAATTTGTTTTTATATAAATATTAACATGAGTCCACCTATACATATGCATGCTTGCATTTTAAAATCTTGTTTTGATATTGCACTGAATATTTATTCTGTGTTGTCTTTTTCTCCAGTCCCTCCCTATCCACTACTGCTACATTTAGACAGCCAATATAACCACCCCTCAGTCCTAATCTTAGGGCCCATCCGTGTGTGGCACCAGTTTCAATACGCATGGCTGCTGAGATAGAGGAACTCATACAAGTTGTGAGGTTCATCTTACTTCCTGTTAAGCAAGCAAGGCAAACGAAATAGACCGCCCTTTGTTGAATGAACTAGTTTTCAAGTGCCATGTAAGCTTCAAAGTGTTCAGACTCAGCTTTCACAATTATTTTGGCTCCAAGGACACATCTGAGAACAGGTACTTTCATTAAAGGATGTAAAGACACAAATATGCTAAAACTCGTTCTAGTTTATCTTGCATTTGGCTTGTTTGTTGGTGTAACTGTTTGAATGCAGGCTTGTTATTCAGTTGCAACTTGATATTTGATTACAACATCTTGACATTGTAAGTAATGTATTTAAAGTATAATTTCAAGAAGTGCTTTTTAAAATAATTTTTAAAAAGCGTATTGAAAAGTAAAGTAGATTTTCAGTCAATGCACTGCCTTAAATTGTTGCAAATCAATATTTCGTTGCATACTGTGTCTAAGAGACATTTTTCAGTCATTATTAAGCAGATATCTGCATATATATGAACACCGTTTGCATTTTAAACAATCATTGACGGTTGAACCTTTTTGTTTCAGTTGCATGTAGCTCAGTTCATGCCTGTTTTGAAACAATATGACAACAGAAGTGAATGACTGGACACACTTCATCTTAAAGTATGTTTAAATAAGCATTTTATAAAATATTTTATATGTAGCCACTATAACATGATTTTATTGCAGCTCACAAAAGTGTGACCCACAACAGCATAACTGTTGCTTTTTTAGTTTGTACCCAATTTTAACACCAATTGATGTTGATTATCCTCATTTTGTGCCATTTCGCTTATTTTGGATGGTCTATTTTTGAGATCTAATGATATGGCACCACTAAAGGATGGATATACACTATGTTGTTTTTCAATTACAGGAAACTGCCACTTCAGGAACCGTACATTTACATTGTGAGGTGACATTCCAGTGCCTTGAAATATCCCACAAAGTTTTCAACTCATTCAGAGTGGGACAGAATGGAGGGTGCTCTTGACAAAAGAAGGTCACCGGCCGCAAATTACGAGTATAAAGTGGAACAGCGTGCTGTGAAGCACAGAGAAATCAGCCATCGGAATAACACGACATCATGCCGCAGTCCCACCAGAGATCTGGACACGAGGTGGATTAAAAACGAACTGCATCGCAAAAGGCAGTTTGAGTTCTTCAAAAGAAGACCAATGGACCATGGCACATATGCACTGTTATCTGCAGTGCCAAGGCACAGATACTCAAGGGAAACCCTGCGTGCACCGGACCATATGACGCAAACCTTAACGTCAATCAGACGGCCCTTGATAACAAGCCAAAATGTAAAGCTCCAGAGAGATGGCATTAGCTTTACAAAGCAGGTAGAGAAATGATTAACCAGGTCTTTGGCCTGAGACTGATTTTGATTAACAATGTTATGGTTCTATATTTCTTAAATGTGTTCATTTATTAAATTCAGGAAAATGTGTTATATTCTTCAATGACACCCTCTATAATAACACTGAAATCAAATGTCCAGATCCCAAAGACAGTCTCCACATCTCCACTGAATGATGAACATGACCTGAAATCAGATGAATGGGAAGTACCAGTCCTCAATTCTGTTCGGCTTCATGGGAAAATGAAAAAGAATCGAGGTTAGTAAATTTTCTGATGAATAACCATAGGTCCAACCAGGTCATTTCTAACATCTCTTTAACTGAAGCAGAGACATGAATATTTCAGTTCTGCTTACTGTAACAAGTAATAGTGAGATTAATATTTCAAGACATGCTAGTGTTATGTATGGAAGCCTGTTTCTGCCACTGAACAAAAAATAAAAAAGGTAATTGCGACTTTTTTTACTCACAATTCTGACTTTTTTTCTTGCAATTGCAAGGAAAAAAAATCACATTTCGCAATTCTGACTTTTTTTGTCAGAATTGTGAGATATAAAATTGCAATTGCGAGTTATAAAGTCACATTTTGAGGGGAAAAATTGTGAGTTTATATCTCACAATTCTGACTTAACTAATTTATTATTTTTATAAGTCAGAATTGTGAGGTATAAACTCGCAATTCTAAAGAAAAAAGTCACAATTTAATATTAAGTCAAAATTGTGAGACAAACTCACAATTCTGAGAAAAAAAGTCACAATTGCAAGATATAAAAAAAGTCAGATTTGTCTGTTTATATCTTGCAATTCTGACTTTATAACTTGCAACTGTGCATTTATATAATGCAATTCTGACTTAATTTCTCAGAAATGGTAGTTTATATCTCATAATTCTGAGAAAAAAAAGTAAGAATTTTGAGATAAAAGGTTGCAGTTATCTTTTTTACATTTTTATTCAGATGTTGGGGAAAAAAAAATACATATTTCAAAGTGTTTTGCTATAATGTTAAAATGATAAATGACAAAAAAAAAAAAATATTATTTTAAGAAAATATTTAAAATATTATTTTGTTTATAATTCATACAGTTCTGCTTGAAGACCTCACTCAGCTCTCAAACACCCAGAAGACACTGCAAACCACCAGCATTCAGACTGAGTGAGTCACATTACATTTACTGTGTATTTTAAAAGTAAAAAATTAATTACAATGCCCTTGTTTTATAAATATTAATGGAGCATTATTAACTCTCTTCCTTCAGGTCTGGATTTGTTACTGTCAAAGAAGCAGTAAGGAATTTGATGCTCATTTAAATACAAACAATTTCATATTCTCAAATTGCTTAATATGTTAATGTTGTTTAATTTATTCATAACATTTTTCATATTATTTTCTCTCCTCTTGTTTTTAGGATATACACCAGTTGGCTGATTATTTAGAGGTAGGACAACCCATAACGTTCATATTTAAAAACACCAGCGCTTCCTGACTGACTAAAATATGTTACTGATATTATGAAATGTGACGTCTTACACAGGAGGCCTTACACAGAGAAGAGGCTCTTAAAAAGAAGCTCTTCAACCTTCAGAAGAGCGCCGCCACATTACTGCACTCTACAGAGCACCTGTGGAAGGTACATTAGTAAACTACTTCCTGCTGAAGCCCTGCAGCATCTTTCAGATCTTACATTATGAAATCTAATCAAACACACTGACCACGTGAACTCCTATGTGCAGACTGTCAGATGTTCTTGCTTCCATTGAGGCACAAGATGATCTTGGGATCAGTCTTAATTCATGCTGAAGAACAGAATTATGAAGTTTTGTGAAGTTCACAGCACAAGAGCTGTGGTTATTAAAGCAAAATGAGACAAACCAAATATAAATACATTCTGAAATTCATGGTCATTACTCATACGTTAGCTATGCTGTCACTCTGCATAATAATGCTGGCTTCATCAGTTGACGAACTGATGTATTTCCTGGTTTGGTGACAGCAGTAATACAGAGAAAAGCTTGGGGGATGGTCTTGTGGTCAACAGCATCCGGCACCTTATGGCTCGTTAAGAAAAAAATAGAAATGTTTTTTTCTATCTCACACACACAAAATGGAGAGAAGCGTAGGTGTCAGAGAGGGGTTTGTTTGTACTTTTGCAGTGCTTCAAACCTGCCCCTTATTCAGATGTTTCCATTTTGAGTTCAGGACAACTTCTAGATTTTTCTCAAGAGCCAATATGTAGCAATCAATCCATAATTCTAAATAATCTAGGTTGTTTGCTTTTAACAAAATGCTAAGGAGGCCGTTATAAGACAGGATGCACTATTAGCACAGAAACTGAAAACACTTGCTTCAGTGGTTCTCTCTATATCTCTGTTACTGACACACACACACATTTCCTTTTCCTCCCACAGACACGCTGTGATGAGGACTTGCTGAAGAGTAAGATCAAAGCTCTGGAGGCTCAGCTGCAGGTTTGCATCAAGGTAAGACTGCAACGCTGCATCTTTGCAAAAGCTCCAACCCAACTGTGAGAAGTTACAAAGCATTCAATTCAGATGAACTGACTTTCAAAATATGTTGCTTCAAATAATTTGAATAATTGAATATTTAAAGTAGTTTGTTGTATATGTTTCTGCTTTTAAGTTGTAAAATAATACATCGGTTTAACTTGACCCTTGATAAGTACAAGTCAGAGAGACACTTTTTTGAAACAGAAAGGTAAAGGTTGCAATTTGTCTTTATCAGAAGGTTCCTCAGGATGGAGTGAAAAAAGTGGTGCTAAAGATGGAAAAACAGAGGGAGGAGTATGAGCAAAAGGCTCTGAAGGCTATTCAGAGGGCGGAGAATGAGAAGGCGGAAGCTCAGAGCAAGATGGAGTATCTCCTGGTAAGTCCTAAATACAAATATAAAATATAATACAAATCACCAACATTACCTCCATATGTATAAATGAGCTCTTGCCTTTGAATGCCTAGCTGTGTTCCAAGAATCCAATTTTCATTCCCACTCTTCTCTTCCACCAGGGGGTGCTGCAGACAGTACAGGCAGAGTCTGAGCGGTGGCAGAGGCTGTGTGAGGAGCTGAAAGAGGGTTCCAGTCAGCTGAAGAAGAGGCGGGATGAGTGCGTCGATCAGATGCTACAGCTGCAGGGTCACTTGGAGGTACACCAAAGCCACTGTAATAGAAACCATCAAGAGAGAATCAAAGGACTAGACACATAACAGATTTTTGCAAAAGCTGACAAACCACGGAACCCCTAGACCCCATCATAACTACACTGAAATGTATGTGAAAAAAAAAGCAAGTAATTTTGTATGTGTTTGTCCAGCGTTCTGTGGAACAAGAGGAGATGCTGAGAAAACATGCTGAATCTCTGCAGCAGCAGAGAGCAGAGCTTCATTCCTGCATCTCAGAGCTGGAGGAGGAGAACCTCAACCTGAGAGAACATCTACAGGAACTCACCGGTGCTGGAAAACTGACTTTCACTTCACATTCAATCAGATATTTGGATAAAGAATTTATGCCAAGAAGTTCACAACTTGTATTTCTTTCAAATCTCGTAGTTCTTGTAGTTTGATATTTCTCCTTATCTGTGTCTCTTTATTTCTCAAACCTGCAGGGCACAATTCTGAGTGGTGGGACAGTAACACAGAAATACATGAAGATGCTTCAGGACTGCACCAGCTCCTACGGACAGATAACAGCATGGCCAGACAGCTGGGAGAGACAGAACATAGACTTAGAATGAAAGAAAAAAAGGTAAAGATCTGCCAGAGAGATCACTGAAATTCAATTAAAGGGTTGTAAGACCTTCGTTCATCTTCGGAACACAAATTAAGATATTTTTGATGAAATCCGACAGCTTTCTGACCCTAACTAAACTGAAATGTTCACAGTTCACATGGAACTCGTGAAAAAAGTCATTATTTTTCTTTTCTTTGCACACAAAGTATTCTCGTAACTTTGTAAAATTCCTGTTGAACCACTGATGTCACATGTACTATTTTAATGATGTCCTTACTACCTTTCTGGGCATTTAATGTGTCAGTTGTGTTGCTCTCTATGTAGGGCCAGAAAGCTTTTGGATTTCACCAAAAATATCTACATTTGTGTTTCAAAGATGAACGAAAGTCTTGCGAGTTTGTAACAAAATGAGGGTGTGTAAATAATGACAGAATTTTAATTTTTGGGTGAACTATCCCTTTAAGGCAAGACAGTACAGGCAAAACTATTTGTTTTTTTTATGCACTGGTCAGTTTGGGGATTTTGGGCTATTTTGGTTCCATAACATATCGAAATACACATATGAGTGTTTATTTTATAACCTTTTAACTATTTTCATTTTTCAATATTACAATACATATCTTTATAGGCATTTTACATAAAGCAAACTTTACAGTTTTCCTCAAAATATTCCTCAAAATATGAATTAAAAAATATATATATATTTTCTGGTTGTTTAAAGTATTTTCTTATTTATGGAATTATTCAAGGAGATATCCAATAACTATTATCTTAACTGTAATGTATCAACAAAATGAAAACATTTTCAACCTAGGTTTATCCAGTTTTCAGATTTCTGTTTTGGAAGTTTATGATAATATTTAATAAAATTATTTTTTATAATAATGCCTCATTTGCATTTAAACATAATATTTCAGAAAACTTGTATTACAAAACAGTTACCTTATTGTACTGTAATGACTGTAATGTAATGAACAGGGTAATAAATATGGTGAAATCTTTTATTTATGTATTTACCTCTTTTTACGTATTTGTTTTTGGTGTCTTGCCTTAAATGTAATACGTTACTAAATTATTAATTTTTAATCTTTTTAATTAATTTTTAATCCTAATTCAAAATCTTTCCTAATTAATGTTTGTACTTTTCCCTTAACTACAATTTAACTACTATGCAAAACAAGGATCTTCATAATATATTTAAATATGAAAATAAAAATTTAACAAGCTGTAGAGATGCACTGAAATTCTAACAGTGCACTGAGGTGATCATACTTGGATTGGCACTATTTTAGGGAAGGCAATAAAATAAACAGTTAAACCAACAAAACAATTATTCTGTTATATTTCAGTATTTATTTTCTTTGAGAAAAGTTTTTATATCCACCTTTTTCTTCCTGTAAGAGGGGGCACGGCCATTTGTAAAATTTATAGGTCTGGCTTCCGGTCTCATCCGCGTCCAGCTATATTTAGCTGTACAAAACAGCTTGTTTTGCTGCTTGATATTTGCAAATTGGTGTGTCTTGCCATATTATTTTAATGCATTATCTTAATTATGAACACACTGGTTTGTAGTGCAAACAGTTTTTCGATTTACTGCATGTTGTTATTCTTCTCGTTATTTCCTTATAGCAGCTAATGAACCTTAAGTTCTTCCACGTTAAATAAAAAGGTGGAAACATTAACATAAGACATAATTTAACATAGTGTTGTCTTGATTTACCCGGTTGCAGTGCATGGAGCTGCAGGCAGATCTTGAGGCCCTGGAGCAAGAGTGTTACAGCTATCAGTCCCGACTGACCCAATGCAGAGAAGAACTGAATGCAGTGACGACACGGCAGAAAAACAGCAGGGTGAGATTCTGTCAAAACAACATTCATGCATGATTAAGTCTCATTTCAGTCTGGTTTTCTGAATTTTAATGCACTTGAATATATGAATATATTTTTGATAGCCACATATTCTAACAAATGTAACGAAATTAAGTATCAAGATTCTCCACATTTTCGCCATAAATCATTTTCCACCTTTTTCTCCCTGAACAGAGTCGATGTTTTGGTTCCTGGCTCTGTACATTTCTCTTCTTACTGCTCCTGATGGTCGTGGTGGCGGCAGCGCTGTGGTTGTATCATCCACCTGCAAGAGAGCAGCTCCGCCACGTTTACTCTGTCCTGGAAAGGCGTATGGAGGACTACCTCATCCAGACAGCTTCAGCACAGCATGGAGCCTGCTTTAGACCTGTGTGACAAGAGCAAAGAGCAAAGACTAGAGTCTTCTAGAGCTTTTTCATATTTATTTTTTATTTCGCATTTCTAATTGATTTTTATACAAGAATGTTATGAATTTAGCCACATGTCTGTATTATTTTATTTACATGTCATGGTTCTTTGTATTAGTATCTAAAAAAGACCAAACTGCTTGTGTAAATATTAGTGTCATGTTACAAAATATTTTAATTAATTTCTAGTGTTGATACCTAAAGTTTCTGGGATTGTACAGTTTATAACTGATTATTGAGAATTCAAAACGGTACATTTAAACAAAATGGTAGGTCAACTGATCAAGCCTGAAATACATTTACTGTGTAAGATTTACATTTTGACATTAATATTAAACATAATATTTGTATTTTGAACTGTGTCTCTATTTTTATTGAATGATTTCTAAAGATAATTGCCAGATAAGGTAACGTAAACTTCTTTCAGTTAGCACTCACTGAGGGACAATACTGTCGTGCTGAATGGCTAAAAAAGCACATTGTCATGACAGGTCACACTCTTTAGCGTTCCAGACTGACCTACACATTAATGGAGATCTGACACAGCTTGTTTTAACACATTCACACGCTGCCCCTCCCCTTGCCCAACACTGCTTTTCACCATGGTTTCCTGTGTAAAGATAACCAGAACCCATTAAAACATTCACTCCAGCTTTATAACTGATAAAAGCTTGACAGACGTCATAAAGGGTGAGTCATTTTAAATGCTTTTACGGAAAGGCATTTGCCTCATAGATTTAAAATTATAGAGGAACTTTCTGAAATGAATTGCAGCTTGGACATGATGTGATGTTCCAAAACTGGAAGTGCAATACCACAGTATGACACATACAGTATGTACTGTAGGCCTGAAGTGTTTTAACGTAAGCTGGCTAGAGATATGGGCTGTCCAACAAGATGATTTTTTGTACCCAAACAGATGGTTTGATTAATGTAACTTCATGTGTTTCTAGGAGTTCTGATAAATGAAGTCGCCTCTTCTGATATGTTTTGTTGGATTATGTTTTTGGACTTCTGTAATTTCACTGAAGATCTGCGCTTTCAACATTCAGAGCTATGGGGAAGCAAAGGCCAGCAATAAGAGAGTTATGGAGATTTTGGTAAAGGTACAAAGATTATTTGAGAATATGATTAAAGATGAAATATATCTCTCTATCTAAACATTTCTTTAAAGGGATAGTTCACCCAAAAATGAAAATTCTGTCATTAGTTACTCACCCTCATGTCGTTCCAAATCTGTAAGCCCTTCATTCATCTTCAGAACATAAACTAAGATATTTTTGATGAAATCTGAGAGCTTTCTGACCCTGTATTGACAGCAACGCACAAAAGTATTGTCATAGCTCCATAACATTATGGATGAACCATTGATATCATATGGACTATTTTAATGATGTTTTTACTACCTCTCTGGGCCTTGAACATGGTAGTTGCATTGCTGTCTATGCAGGGCCAGGCTCTCGGATTTCATAAAATATATCTTAATTTGTGTTCTGAAGATGAAAGAAGGTCTTATGGGTTTGGAACGACATGAGGGTAATTAATGACAGAATTTTCATTTTTGGGTAAATTATCCCTTTAAATACTTCAGTTTCTAGAAATATTTTTACATTTCTAGATTATTTCTCGCTGTGACCTGAGTTTGATTCAGGAGGTTCGAGATTCTAAAGGTGAAGCTGTATCTGCACTGTTAATGAGCCTAAACAGGTAGAGTATATTCACAGCTTTTCACTGATGCAAATGACTATGAATTAATGTAGGACATCCAACACAACGTTTTCATTTTCCTTTCTTGCAGGTTTGACAAATCTCATATTTACACACATTTAGAGAGTAAAAGAATGGGGAAGAAAACATATAAAGAGCAGTATGTGTATATTTACAGGTAATGAAACTTTTAAAATGTAGGTCACTAAGAACATACCTGAATTTTGCAAACACTCGGAGTGATGATGATAAACTCATCCACCCTGCTGTGTTCACAGAAAAGACATGCTACAGGTGCAAGAGCAATACCAACACCCAGAGTTTAATGACAGCACAGTGTTTGCCAGAGAGCCGTTCATCATATGGATCCGTTCTCCCACAACCTGTACGTCACATAAACATTCTAGTACCAGGAAATAAAATAGTACATTACAGCACAATTTTCTCAGATACATTCATACTGAATCTGACCGGTTGTATTATCTTACAGTGGTGAAGAACTTTGTCCTCATTGGTCAGCACACCTGTCCTAAGAGTGCAATGAAAGAAATGGAGGCACTGTATGAGGTCTTCCAAACAGTCAGGAAGAAATGGAAAACTGAGGTACACCAAATTCATCAATATACAGATATGTTATAATACAGTTTAAGTCAAAAGTTTACATACACCTTGTTAATTATTTTACCAAAATAAGAATGCATGTTATTTTTTATTCAGTACTGACCTGAATAAGATTATTCACATGAAAGATGTTTACATATAGTCCACAAGAGAAAATAATAGTTGAATTTATAAAAATGCCCCCGTTCAAACTGCCTGCTGTTCTTTAGAAAAATCCTTCATGTCCCACAAATTTTGTGGTTTTTCAGCATTTTTGTGCATCGGAACCCTTTCGAGCAATGACTATGATTTTGAGATCCATCTTGTCACACTGAGAACAACTCCATTATATGGAGAAAAATCCTGAAATGTTTTCCTCAGAAAATATAATTTCTTTACGACTGAAAAAAAGAAAGACATGAACATCTTGGATGACGAGGGGGTGAGTACATTATCTGTAAATTTTTGTTCTGGAAGTGGACTTTCTCCTTTAATGCATTGTTTTTCCTTCTGGAGCATCAGTGAGCATTTGAACCTTCTGTAATAGTTGTATATGAGTCCCTCAGTTGTCCTCAGTGTGAAAAGATGGATCTCAAAATCATACAGGGTTCAAATACACAAAAAAGGGTTCAAATACACAAAATGCTGACAAACCAAAGAATTTGTGGGAACTGAGGGATTTTTTAAGAAGAGTGGGCAGTTTAACTGTTCAGGACAAACAAGAGACTATTTGTCAATGGACAACTATTACTAAAAAAAAAAAACAACTATTATTTTCTCTTGTGGATTACATTTAATTAGTACAGACTCTTATTCAGGTCAGTACTAATTAAAAAATAACATGCATTTTGTATAATCCCTCTTATTTTTTTAAAATAACATTTTGCAGGTTCTGCAAGGTGTATGTAAACTTTTGACTTCAACTGTATATAGAATGATAGATTGTATATTAATTCCCAGACTGTACATAATACAACCTTCTAACCTTTCTTTTCTAGAATGTGATGTTTCTAGGTGACTTAAATGCAGCTTGCAGCTATGTTACCAATAAAGGACTGAAAAACGTGCGTCTCAGGAGCGACCCAAAGTTCCACTGGTTAATAAAAGATGAACAAGACACTACAGTGAGAGAAAAAACACACTGCGCTTATGACAGGTCTTACTTTCTTAGAAAACCTTCACAGTAACCACAGGAACAATAGAGTGCTATAAGAATGACATAAATTTGAAGGGTAACCCAGAAGTTCCATTTGTTCTCTAGACACAAAGCCATTAGGATTCATACATGTTTTGATCACAGAGAAAATGTTCACAAACAAATGCAACCTTTATGAATTTTTAAGGCCTAAATACAGTCACTAAAAGTAAAAACTTAAAGTTATAAACGAACTACACCACAGTCGCATGACTTCAACGCAACCACCACATATGCAATTTTGAATGAGAATATTTTGCAAGAGTGCTATTATAAACACAAAGAGGTTTTAAAAGTGGTCTAATGAAGTTGCTTATTTCCAGGTTTTAGGACTAATTCCTGTAGCACTCTATAGCATTCTCAGTTTAAACTACAGTACTAGTTTCACAGTGGCATATTAGAAAGTCTAACAAGTCTAAAATGTTTGTGAAAACCCCCTTTAGGATTATTATTCATGGCAAAGAACTAATTTCTGGAATAGTTCCGGAATCTGCTCAACCATTCAACTTCAAAGAAGAGTTCAATCTATCTGAGGAAGAGGTAAACAGTAGTTTATTCATAAACATGAGTAAAAATGTATCAAAATGTTTGAAATTTCTTATTTTTTTGCACCTAGGCTTTGCAAATCAGTGACCACTATCCTGTAGAGGTGGATCTGAAAGCAAACCATCGATACCTCCTGCGCCATGAACTGTAAAATGATAAATATCTGTGAATATGACCTACAAGTATCAATACTAATAGCATATCATTATTGGCTTGATACTGTGATCATTTACTGGTTCAGTGTCCAGTACTATGTGGACAGAGTGTACAATTATTACACACATTTACTGTGTAAACTTTGCACCAGAACACATATAAGATGTTTAGAGGCTGAACTGATACCACAGAGAGAAAATGTGAAAAGATAACATAATAATAAAAGCAACATTGAACAGGTGTTAGTTGCTGAGAATGACAATCGGGTTGATGTCAGTATTTGACGTCAATTAGACGTTGACCTAAAGCTGGATTTTGGTTACACAACCTAAAAACAACAAAATATCAATGTCATCTTATGTCAGTATTGGGCATCAAATAAACATTGACATTAGATTCGATTTTAGTTATCTGACGTCGCAACCAAAATTTAACCAAATATCAGTGTCTTATGACGTTGTGTGCCTGCTGGGTATATGCAAATTATTTTTAAATAAATTTTGATTTATTGTGGCTTGGTGTTCTGCTATAGTGTCCTGTATTTGAACTCAGTAACAGTGGAGATTAAATAATAAACACAATGGCTTCATATTGCCATCTCACTGGTCTACCTGAAATTCTGTGAAATATAAAAGACATGGACTGAAAAACCACAAATGTGTATATGACAGTGAAGAGCCTTTTCTCATTTAAATAAACTTATATATTTGTCAATCCCTTTCACTTTTTTGATAAAGAAGAGCAGATTGCCCATGTTTCATTGTTATGTCTCTAAATAATTTGCACTAAAACCGACTAAACAAACTTGCAGCACTACAGTGACTAACTAAAAAAGAAACCTCTCAGCATGAATGCCAAGCGTCATTTTAAAAACACATTTTACATTTTCTGATGGAAAAACACAGCAGCGTTTTGAAGAAAATGACTCCGAAACTCATGCAGAGGATGCCTTAATTTAGAGGAGACATGATGTGGTTGTGCTTCGCAAACCACAACCTACAAAATGTCATCCAAGGCTGTGTATCTGCAGCAGTAACATACACACACACATGCGCACACACACATGCACGCACACACACATATAAAAGTAAGATGTAATTAAATAAGCAAGCAAATATACCTTGACATATTTGACTGATTAGGTTAGCTTTTGATATTTATATGTGACAATTAGATATCCATGTAGCTGTTTTTGTTCACTAACTTAAATTCTATGTTGTTTGTGTTAATGTTCTTGTTGTCATGACCCTATTTGAACAGGAAGCAGCTATGACACGAAGCGGTATGCAACACACACACTCTCATTTTGTCAAGTGGTAAAACATCCAGAGTGTCTGTCATGTCTGAATCAGATTTTGTCTGTATGGGATGAAATTAAATACGTTACACCTCCTGTTCCGTCAAAAACAAGATGGAGCAAAACATGGCTGATTTTCTGAAGGATGCATTCCCAGGTAAGATTTTTAACATTTTTTTTTTAATGAAGCAGGGAAAAGTACTGCTAGTTTGTTAGTTAGTTTGTTAGTTTGTACTAAACCTCGCATATCATATCATATCATCACAAAACGGTGGTATTCCATAATTATTCTGACTGTTAAACTTCTACTTAATTAACTTAATATGCACTAAGAAAAGTAAAAAAGTCAAATACAGCCCAGTGTACCATGTTAATATGAAGGAATTTTCTGTATTGATTTTTCTCAGGTGTTTAACACATATTTTAAACTGCACATTGGGTTGTGTTGTGTAAAGGAAATGTTTGTAAACTTAATGGAAAAGGTACTGTTCATTTTCTGCCAGGACATTATCCTGATGTGTGTATTGCTCCCTTTTTAAAAAAAAAAAAATAAAAACAGAGACAAACTTTGAGCATCTAAGCTTTGAAGAAGAAGCAGCAACAGGGCACAGCGTTAATGTACCTCAAAATGAGCCAGACATGGAGGACGACGACAATCACACAGAATCCAGTGGATCTGACATAGATTTTGAGTGGACGAATAAGGAAGAGGAAACTAAGCACTGTTTTGAGAACAATGGGAACTTCTCTTTAGATGAACAAAAAATGAAGTCAGGATCTACACTCTGTGGTTCATGGGATAACAATGATACAGTCAAAAATAAGACACAAACTCAAAATCAGCAATTAAGCTTACATAAAGAGGATTGCAGAGAGAATGAATCTGAGATGCATGATACGACGAGTAAGGAGCAAGCCGAAGTTCTCAGCGTGCTGGAAATGGTTCTTCCAGAAGGAACTCACTATGGTCTGGAAACATTAACCACAAGGACTCAGGAGTCCTACCAGATGGATGTTAAATCTGAAAATGAAAGCTCAGCTGCAAAAGAGGAAAGAACAGAGTCTGATAGCATTGAGGAACATGTACTTCAGCATGCAGCAGATGATAAACAGCTTGATCGTTTTAGTCCCATACAGTCAACGTTGCAAGATTGGCCAGTTGCATCAGCCAAAGTCCAGGCTGGGGATGAGATGAAAGAGTTTACAGAAGAAGACAATGAGGACCATGAGAGAGATGAAGAAGGTTTAGCTGATTTCCCTTCTGATCTGTCTCAAAGTGACAGTGGGGAGAGCAGTGAAGATCATGAGAGTGGAGAACCCAATCACATGGACACCAAGCTAGATGAGGATGAAGGCCTAGATTGTTCTTATGAGGCGAAGAACTTAGAAGAACCTCTACTGACTTCAAGGGAAGATGATGGTGTTGAAAATGAAGATGAATGTATGGATCCTGCAGACATGCACACTTGTGTCAAGAATGAGGATCTGTGTGTGGAGACAACAACTGGGAAATCTGACGATGACATACCTTTTGAGACAAAGCAGGGCAGTTTTAGAGATGATGAATATCACATTGAGATTCCAAACATTGGGGAAAGTTCTGATTTTGGAATCACTGAGAATTTCCAATCTGGTTCTAAAGATTCCTACATGAATGAGGAACCTGACTATGATAGTGATATCAGCAGTGATGACCAAGAAGATAAACCTGATTTTACTTCCCATACAATTTCAGAAGACAAAAACAAACAAGAGCACACTTTCACAAAAGACTTTGCTACAGACTGGCACAGTATTGAGCGTGAAGTAGTGGATGTGGTGGTCAAAGATAGTCAGAAACCAGAGATGTGTGATGTAGAAGGTTTATCAAGCATTCCAGCATCTGTTGGAGCCGTAACGGAGAGTTCTTCTGGGACTTACTCATCTGAAAGCAGAAGTGTGGTTGAATCACATTCATCAGAGTTTGTTTCATTCAAACCAGACCAGAACAACAAAGAATGCTCAGACGTCTTAGACGCTGGAGAAAATATCAACACTTTGTTACCAGGGATGTTTTGGTCCGTGATGGATGAGGACAACCTGAAGCTGGATGAATATGACTGGGATATTAATGGAGAAAATGTGATCTGTGATGAAGAGGACAATTTCATGGAAGAGCTGGAGAATGATGGAGAGGAGACTGAGAGGGACTGGGAGAAAGAAAAGGCAAGAATTGAAGCATTTAACAGATACTACGAAGAACCTGTTGAAGGTGAGGAAAGCAAGGGTAAATGGTCAATTATGAACCATCTTAAATGGTTAGTTCACCCAAAAATTTAGTCATTAATTGCTCACCCTCAAATCGTTGCAAACCCGTAAGACTTTCGTTCATCTTCAAAACACAAATTAAGATATTTTTGATGAAATCTGAGAGCTTTCTGATCCTCCATAGACAGCAATGCAACTGAAATGTTCCCATACCTTTGTTTTTTTTTTTTAAAATAACTTAATTTGTCGGCGCTGATAGCCTTGTGGGCGCCATTGCGCTCTGGGCGTCCCGTGTTCGAATCCTGACTCGAGGACCTTTCCCGACCCCGCCCCCATCTTTCTCCCACTTCGCTTCCTGTCACGTCTAAAAATAAATCTAAAAAAAACAAAAAAAACAACGTATTTTGTGTTCCGTAATGTGTGTATGTGTAATTAATGACAGAATTTTCATTTTTGGGTGAGCTATCCCATTAACATCCTAATACAAAAACAAAATTATCACATTTTTATTAGGACAATTTTAAAACTTTGGTAAATTCTTTCCGAACAACAACAGGGAGGAGCCACAAAGTGACATTTTGTTTGGAGCCAGAATCCACTCAGTATGAGGAGGATAATGACAGGTAAGACAGATTGACACTTCAAAAGTGAAGTGTTTTGTGTTATGTATATATCTTATACTTTAGTGCAACATACAAGCTCACAAATTTGATTTGCATGTCACATTTCCACACAGCAGCGAAGAGGAACCGAGCACAATAGGTTGCATCAGTGAGTTGCATACTCCAGGGTCCAGTTCAGTCAAACAAGACCAAAGCAACAAAGAAGACAGCCACGAACCCTCAGAAGACTCAGACATCAGAGAACATATCAACACCCTTCTGATGGATGAGGACAACATGAACCTTGATGAATATGACCGTGATTTTATTGAAGATGAAGAGTTCAATAAAATGAACTCAAGTAAGGGGATCTGTGATGATGAAGATGATTTCTTGGAGAGGCTGAAAAATGAAATAGAGAGGGATTTGGAGCAGGAACAAGCAAGAATCGAAGCATCTAACAGATATTATGAAGAGTCTTTTGAGGAGGAGCAAAACAATGGTAATTGCTGAAATTCTCATGTTTCTATAGAAATGACTAGAGTTGCCCTTGACTAAAGATTTTTCTAGTTGACTAGTAGTCATTCATTTTAAGCATTAGTCACGTTTATTAATAAACCATATAATATGCACTCATGCGTATGCATACATCTTGCCGCAGCACACCAGCAGAAGTAATGATTATGAATGTGTCAGGGAAAAACAGTAATGAGGCATTAATATTTTAATAATTTATTGATAAACTAGTGATTTTTTGTTTTTGGCTTAAGAAAGTCGGTGACACTGACTCACCATCTCCACAGTGGTGGATGTTTCACATAGATTACATAATCTGAGAATATTTGATTTCTATTTGAATAGGTTCATTTAAAAGTCAACATTTCACTCTCTATAGATATAATAGTTTTCATGTCTGTAAGAGAAATATACAAGGAATTTCAAAGTTTCGCGCTCATGTTCAGAGACAAAGATGGCAGAAAGTGCATTCTGTTTGCTTTATTTTACAAAAGTGCAACGTTTTGTTGTTATTCTGTGCACACAAATAAACATAGAGTCTTTCGAAAGATGTATTACTTTTATTTGTATGACCAAAAATGACGGAGTATTTTAAGAGAAAGTGACTGCACTGGCGCCTCCATCTGTCATGCTGTGAGTGCACTACTGTTCAGCTTCCACACTCCGCACAGACACTTGAATAGCGCACATTTTTCTAGGTTAACATTAAACTGAACTGCCAGGTAAAGTTGCTACTACATACATATTTTAGATGAAAAGCCATATTTAAGGTTGTTGAATGATAGGTGAGTGTTTAGATATCCTGCCTGATGTACTGTATTACCACATAGACCAGCCGTTAACGATCTGTCCGTCACAGACTGTGTGACTTCGCCACTTCCTGTGGAATTTTTTTTTTTCCGCGACGAAGTGACTAATAAAATTTTGGTTGACCAAGCTTATTCGCGTCGATCGACAGTTAGCTGACTATTAGATGGCAGCCCTATAAATTAAGATTGCCGTTCAATAGTTTGGGGTCAGTACGATTTTTGAAAGAAATTAATACTTTTATTCAGCAAGGCACCATTAAATGATTAATAGAGACAGCATATACATTTACAATACTACAAAAGATTTCAAATTCAAGTAAATGCTGTTCTTTCTTTCCTCCCAAAAAATGTTTCATGATTATCACAAAAATATTAAGCAGTTATTTCAACATTGATGATAACAAGAAATGTTTCTGGACTTGAGTAATGGCTGCTGAAAATACAGTTTTACCATCACAATTTCAATTCCCCTATTTTTAAAAACCCCCAATAATAATTGCAAGCGGGAAAATTTTTTCTGTAGCTCAAATGTTAGAGCATCAAGATCATGTGTTCAGATAAAAATGCCTGCTATATGAATAAATATATATTTCTCTCAACAGTAACAGACAGGACCCACAAAGTTATGTTAAGGTTACGCCAGCAATCTTCTCAAATTGAGGAAGATAATGATAGGTAAGATGGATTTCATTCAGTTTTAAATATCATTTATGTTTTCAGATTTGTAAGTTTGCATTTTATATTGTCCTGCAGCAGTGAACAGGAATCAAACACAGAAGATGACACTGCTAGCGTCCTGAAGACTGAGGTAAGAACATCAAACCATCAAGGATACAACAAAATGATCAAATAATAGTAATCGGTCATTGTCTGACTGCAATCCACACTTTTCAGGACCAAAGTGATTCTGATGAACCAAACGAGAGACGCTTGTACACAGGAAGGTACAAAGTCGCACCAAAGGGGTTACAAAAGACAGACAAGCAGCTGAAGGAACACCCCAAGAGAAATAAGGTAAGTATTAATTGGCTCGAAATTCAAAGAAACAGTTTTGAGGAGTAAATAACAACATGCTCATGGTACACAAAGTTACGTATTAATTGTGTACACATGTCAGTTCTCATGCTGCCATTATTAATGTACAATTCAAGTTACTCTATCAGCCTCAGGCACAAGACCATTAAAATAATGTTCACCCTAAATGAAAATTGTGATTACTCACCTTCATATCATTCCAAACACGTAAGACGTTCATTTTCGGAACACTTACTTAATTATTTTAAGTATTTTACTTAAAATACTTTTTGTGCGCAAAGAAAACAAAAATAAAACTTTATTCAACAATTCTTCTCTTCCGCGTCACCGTTGTCACGCCATAATTTGTGTTCCAAACATGAACGAAGGTCTTACGGGTTTGGAACGACACGAGGGTGAGTAATTAATGACTGAATTTTCATTTTGGGGTTTACTATCCCTTTAAAGTCATAAATAATAAAGCCAATAATTTTACCTAACAGTTCAGACTCTGACCGAACTCTGTTTTGATCTCTCTAGTGTCTTGTCCTGCTGCGGTCAGTGTTAGCGGTGAGTCTAGCGACGGCGGTGGGAGTGTTGTCTTACATGTGGGCCACAGACAGCCTGGACTGGACCTACTGAATTCACATCTCTCTTGGATATTCATCATGATTCAAAACACAAAATAAATATCAAGGCCTCTGCAAGTAAGATGCGAAATCACATAAAACAGGCAAACCAGCAGACTGAGACAAGACCAACTTTATTTCCTTACAGTATGCAACCTAATATTGTAATGTTTGAACAGCGCTTTGAAATACAGCTTTGAAAAATGTTTATGTCTTTTAACATGGCTATCCATGTTTCCTTACTGTATGTAAACCACATCTAGATAGATTAATCTTCCTCTTTTTTTACTGGGAAAAGTGACATTTGCAGATGTACGTTGTACAACCTGTACAAACAAGTGCTTTTAAAATAACTGACCTGAAAAAAACAAACAAAAATAAATATTTCTGATATCTTTTCAATTCCTTTCTCCCTGACTATATTTGACTTCAGCTGAGGTGACTTTCTTTCATTACAATTTCTTTCGAATCTCATTTGTCATCCTATTAGGTTGTCAACAAGCTATATTCCATAAACATGCCATGCAGTTAATGTATTTTTAGGTCTGATTATTATTCAGTGCCTTCTTCACTACAGCATAAAATATGATATTATAGTGCAAGTTACCAATTCTAGAAAATTAAAACCAATTGCATACAATAGCATGGATATTTCTCCTCTGACCATCACCAGGGTTCCTGCAAATATTAATAGTTTCGTGTCTCTCTCCGTAAGTGCTTTGACTTCAAATGTAGCTATAAAAAATTAATTCATCTTTCCATCCTACAGATAAGAAATGTAAGAGGGAAGAAGTACCTGTAAGGCATGCTCAGCTTTCTGCCGTCTTTTTCTTTGGCTGAAATTATTTTCTCCAAAGGAACCTTTCAATTTAAAATGTTCATTAAATGCCTACTACGAACACATGCCCTGATTAACTACTCAATTTCATACCAGTCTCATAATGCATTACAGAAAAAGACAATGTAAATAAATAAATAAATATCTAATGAATCAAAATTACAGTCGTAAGTAAAGTGCATTTGATACTGCATTAGCTGTGGTGACTACGCAAACTAATAAAGAAGAGGTGCCTTTTTGATTTGACTTGAAGATCCATGCCAGTAACTGAATACACACAATCTTTTCTGCTTGTGAACGCACACATCCTTGGCCTCCATCTTTGGGGTCTTTTTTTCTAAATCGCAGTGTTCAGAGTTTGAAAAGAGTTCACTCCAACAAGTTTAAATGGCCACATACACATCCATCAGCTACATCCAGGATATTGGTCCACACAACAAACTCCAATCTATTTCAGACCAGGCCACATCCTGTCACTGAAAGGCCCCTCTCCTGT
Organism: Labeo rohita; assembly: GCF_022985175.1. Lineage (NCBI taxonomy): Eukaryota > Metazoa > Chordata > Actinopteri > Cypriniformes > Cyprinidae > Labeo > Labeo rohita. The sequence goes on along the minus strand of NC_066876.1, from coordinate 19,760,853 downwards.
AAACGAAAGAGGGGATGGCGCTCCAGGCGTATATAAGTCAGAATCTGTATCAGACTCCCCCTCGGCCAGATATGGCTTGAGACGGGTGTGCAGCGCCCCGCCGCCTCCACCAAAAAGCCCCAGACCCACCGTAGGCACGTAATCCTCTTCCCTGGCCTGAGAAATGCTAAAGCCGCTAAAAGAGCGCTCTAGTTCCTCATGGTCCACTGAGGGAATGGAGAGGGACGTGTCGCTCTCGACGGCCGCCTGCTGCTGGACGGGTCTCCTGGACCTACGTGAGCGGCTGCTGTCCCCGTTTTCGTGGAACGGCGGAGGCGGGAGACGGTACAGCGAGGGGTCGTCGGTGCCTATCGGCGAAACTCCTCGGCTGTTGTTCCAGAGAGGCACGCTGAGGGGATGGTCATCCTGCTGATGCCATGAGGTAGAGGGCCGACACTGGCTGTCGGTGGGAGTCCCGTTGGGCCCGGGATGGACAGGGGACAGGCTCTTTTTATTGTCATCTTCATTCTCGTTCTGTACTTTCTCACTCTTATCGTCAGGACTGTGGTAGGGAGGTGCAGGGTAAGGGATTTTGAAGCCCAAGAGGGCTTCTGTCTCAGATCGGGGGATGCCCATATGGGTGGTGTACACGCTGACCAAAAAGTTGAGTTTGAGGTCCATTGCTCCCACCTGCACAAGGACAGACATCAATCAATTTTCTGATAATTTACTCACCCCTATGTGATTGAAGATGTTCATGTCTTTCTTCAGTTGAAAAGAAAATGAAGGCTTTTTAGGCTGCATTCAAACAGCAGTTTGGATCTTCAATCCATTGATGTCCACTGAAGACTGCGATATGGAGAAAAGTTCAGGAATGTTTTCCCTTAAAAACCTTAATTTCTTTTCAACTGAAGAAGAAAAGACATGAATGACATAGATGATAGATGGATGGATAGATGGATGACATGAGGTGAGTAAATTATCAGGTTATTTTTATTCTAGAGTGAACTAATCCTTTAAAAATAAAATATAATAGCATAGATGCTAATAAAGCTTGTAAACTTTTATTTTAAGAGTCTACTGTGAACACCCAATGAAACTGATGCAATGTGCTTCACCTGTTTCTCCATCTTGTTCAGACGTCCCATCATGCTTGGGTCCTCAGCCATCTCCGTGTCGCTTTTGGGCTTGTCCTTTTCTCCTGCTGTGGCTCCCTTTCCCACAATCTGATCCACTCTAGTGATCCAATAGACCATCACTTCGACACATAGTCAATACACGCTCATCCACACTGAGATTCAGTGGTTAACTGTGCACTGTATCTTGTCAAGTTAACAGAAATTAGCTTTATGGAGGAGAACTCGAGCATGCGAATGCAAACATAGGATAGCAGGGTTAAAATAAGTGGGAAAATGACTGAAGCCTGATTTGCTGAAGGTGAGTATATGCGATATTGCATGCTGCATGCAATACTGCAAAGCTGTTAATCAGCATGCATTCATCAGGGACCTGGGACTTCGAAAATCTCTTGCTGGAAAGATGACTCTTTCAAATAAATATGTGCTGCAGTAGTACACTAAGACGAACGCTCACAATACTGCAGTGAAAACACATCTGAGTGACTTTCTTTGCAAAGTTATTGACAGTTTTGGGGGAAAACATTTTTTTTCAGTATGGAAATCTGATTATTCTAGTGAATCATTTATCCTAAAAGGCCTTATCTATGAAGTGTGATTATTTTATTTTATTTTATCCTTAAACAGCCCTTTATGTCTTTTATACAGTTGAGGTCAAAAGTTTACACCCTCCTTAATAAATCTGCAAAACGTTAAGTATTTTACCAAAATAAGAGGGATCAAAAATGTATGTTACTGTTAATTTAGTACTGATCTTAATTAGTTATTTCACATAATGTAAAAGATGTTTAGATATAGTTCACACGAGAAAACAATAGCTGAATTTATAATAATGACCCTGTTTAAAAGTTTACATCCCCTTTAATACTGTATTCTTACCTGAATGATCCACAGCTGTGTTTTTTTGTTTAGAGATAGTTGTTCCCAAGTCCCTTGTTTGTCCTGCTGTTCTTCAGAAAAATCCTTCAGGCCCCACAAATTATTTGTATTTAACATTTGTATGATTTTGAGATTCATCTTTTCCATCTTGAGATCCACACTGACGACAACTGAGGGACTCATATGCAACTATTACAGAAGGTTCAATGGCTCACTGATGCTCCAGAAGGAAACACAATGCATTAAGAGCCAGGGGGTGAAAACTTTTGACCAGAATGGAGATGTGTACATTTTTCTTATTTTGCCTAAATATTATATATTTTTTTATTTAGTACTGCCCAGCTACAGAATAAGTCAAATTTACCCTGATCTTCAACCCCCCCAGCTCTAAATGTGTGGTTTTTCCTTCTGGAGCATCAGTGAGTAAACCTTCTGTAATAGTTGCATATGAGTCTCTCAGTTGTCATCTGTGTAAAAAAAAAAAAAAAGATGGATCTCAAAACCATAGTCATTCTTGGAAAGGGTTCAAATGCACAAAAATGCTGGAAAACCAAAAAATATTTGTGGGTCCTGAAGGATTTTTCTGAAGAACAGCAGGCAGTTTAACTGTTCAGGACAAATAAGGGCCTCATGAACAACTATCACTAACAAAAAAACAGCTGTGGATCATTCAGGTAACAACACAGCATTAAGAATCAAGGGGATGTTAACTTTTGAATGCAGTAATTTTTATACGTTTTTATACAACTATTATTTTCTCTTGTGAACTATATGTAAACATCTTTTATGTGAAATATCTTATTCAGTTCTGTACTAAATAAACAATAACCTGCATTTTGCACGATTCCTCTTATTTTGGTAAAATAATCAACATTTTGCAGATTCTGAAAGGGGGGTGTAAACTTTCGACCTCAACTGTAGTATTGGTCCAAATTGTTAACCTACACTTGGCCTGAAGCAAAACTGAAAATGAAATAAAAATAGATTTTAAATAAATGTATTACTTAAATAAACTTAGTAAAACAATGAAAAAGAAAAGCAAAAATGAAATTGCAAACAAAAAAAATGTAACCGCACATATAAAAATAAAAAGGGATTTCTAAATATTAATAGAAGCTACAATATACAGTTTATAAATAATAAAATAACTAATATTAAACCCTATGGGAATCATTCTAGCTAAATCTGTTCGATTAGGTAGTTTATCTAAATTATTAGTAAAAGAACTTAATCAATCTCTACGCTGCATATTTGGTCTACTTTTTTAATAACAGAATATTTTGTTAAATGCTGTTGTTAATTATTATTTTTTTAATAATAATAATAATAATAATAATAATATAGTTTGGTACTGTCATCTCAAGATCGCAAGATTTTACGGCCTAATAGTAGCTTCCTAACATTGTTTGTCATACTGCATCAATAGCAGTTTTTGACTTCTATAGTAAATAATGTGCGGAAATAAATGAAAAAATAATCCAAAAATGTCACCTGGTTCCATGCCTTATGATGCTTTGTGTGGTACACACTGTTAAACGAAGCTATTCTCTCTTTTTTAAACCCTCGAAAAACATGCACAATTGCATCCGTCCCCCAATAAACAGGCTGCATGGTCACACCATAGTGTGTTGTATTATTGTACAGCAAAACCACTTTTTATTAATAGTCTCATAAATTATCTTTTCAAATGCTTAGTTCTAAAGCAGTTAATTATTTATGGATAATTATATCCATCCAGAATGAAAATCTTCCTCAAGGTGAACTGAGAATAACCAATCAGGAAACAATCTTAGCAGTTAGGAACAAGTTTCCCCTCAGGATTTAAGTCACTGACACTGCAGTTTATACTACAATGCTGTCCAATAATAAACCCATTCAGCCTGGGAACGCCATTTGTGAATGATTACGTACTTCTTGTGACGAGGGGTCGAGGGGGGAGGGGGACCCACAATCAAATCTATCCTGGCAAAATACACAGGGAGAACATGGATACCAAGCATCATCAAGCAACACATGGAAACCACTCCCTGTAACCCAGCGAGGACCGTCGACAAATAAGAAAGAATATATTCCATACATGTCTGTTCTCACCCACTTCCAGGAACAGTGTTTCATATGTACATGTATGACAAAAATGGTTTTCGCTGCTGGAATATATTGGTATATGTGTGGATGTTATTTCACAACATATATGAGGCTTATTTGAGAGAAAAGGAGTGAATCTGAATTCAAATCATTTGGAATGTGACAGAAAATAAAACCACAGTGAATGTGATTTTGATCAAGCAGTGTTGAAAAATCTCATCCTGCTTTAGACTGTTATTTAATCTTTTTGTAATATCAAACAGTGACCACCAGAGGGTGCAGCCCACAGCTACAGCTCCTGACAGATACTGATTGACTACTGAAGCAGGTGGATCCTATCATTGTTAGAAGGTCACCGCAATGGTGAAAACTTTGTGATGTGATGTTTAGTTCTAGACAGACTGAAGTCTTGCCTGGACTGAAGGTTCTTGATGCGTGACAGCATGTCCAGATGGCCTGCTGAATACTGCTCAATCACATCCATCACATCATATGGCCTGAGGCTCTCTTTAAATCTCCTCTTAGACACCAGGAACCGCATAACACTGGGGAAGACCAAAGAGGATTTTAATTAGGGCATAATATGTCTCACAATCACTGCAGAATTAAATAAACATTTCACTGCAGTTAAGCAGTTAAAGGGACATTTCACCCAAAAATCACAATTCTGTCATTAATTACTCCGTCATGACGTCCCAAACCTGTAAGATCCTGTAAGATGAAAACCTGAGAGCTGATTCTGTATAGATGAGTAATTGCAACTGACATGTTCGAGGCCCAGAAAGGTAGTAAGCATTGTTAAAATAGTCCAGTGCACACATATGCGTTGTGGTACTCTAGTGAACACGTGTCGAAGACTGACATGGAAGTAAAGAATGTTAAAAAAAAGTCTTTTTTTGTTTTCTTTGCACACAAAAAGTATTCTTGTAGTTACATAACATTACGGTTGAACCACTAATGTCACATGGACTATTTTAATGATGTCCTTACTACATTTTTGGGCCTTCAAAGTGTCAGTTGCATTGCTGTCTATGCAGGGTCAAAAATCTCTCTGATTTCATCAAAAATATCTTAATTTGTGTTCTGAAGATGAACAAAGGTCTTACGGGTTTGAAACGACACAACATTAATGACTGAATTTACATTTTTGGGTGAACTATCCCTTTACATTTTTTTAATAATTATGAAAAATTGTAAAATAAAATATATGTATACATATTTAATTATTTATCATTTGTGATGTAAAAAACAAAATTAATTATACCCCTAGCCTTCTCTAACTTGGAGATTGGTGCTTCTTACCAGATTGCTCTGATGGTGACCTTGAGTCCAGGAGACAGATCCGGCACAAACTCGCAGGGGAAACCCCTGTCCTCCCCAAAATCTTCTGGAAGACTTGCCTCTACAACACACAAAACCACAGGCTGCTCCCAGTGTAAAGAGTCCTAATGTTAACGAAGAACAGCCCTTTGACAAGATAAAAAATGACAGAAAACATCTGCCATGGCAGACATGCTCGATAAACTGCTAAAGGCACTCCACCTTATACAACAGTTAGTTCCAGTCCTTGAATTCGATTGGCTGAGCGGCGCTCCAAGAGTGATATTTACTGTAGTCTAACAGCACTGTGACTTTTCACTGTTAGTATCACTCTGCTTGTCTGTGTTCCCACCGATCTTGACCAGAGTACCAAGTTATGTGAAGTTACTTGAAATAAAGCCTTTTTACAGAACTGTTGTATAAAATCAATATCACACTTGCAAATGATGTTGTAGTTCTGAATATCAGCATGACTGTAGAAATAAGGCAGTGCACAGCTATGCTGAAATTCTGTACAATAGTTGCTCATGTGATATTGTTAGAGTAAAACCCATCATAAGTTCATCATCATACAGGTTTGAAACGACATAAGGGTGAGTAAATGATGACAATTTAAAGCTTTAGAAGAACTATTCCTTTAAAAGCACATGGAATAAGATTATGTACTTAAAGGGATAGTTCACTCTAAAATGAAAACTCCGTTATTAATTACTCACTCTCATGTCGTTCCAAAACCGTAAGACCTTCGTTCATCTCCAGAACACAAATTAAGATATTTTTGATGAAATCCAAAAGCTTTCTGACCCTGCATAGACAGCAACACAACTAACACGTTCAAGGCCCAGAAAGGTAGTAAGGACATTGTTAAAATAGTCCATGCGACATCAGTGGTTCAACAGTAATGTTATGAAGCTACGAGAATACTTTTTGTGCAAGCAAAAAAAGAAAACAAAAATAAAGATACTTCAACAGTTTTCACAGTTTTAACGAAGATGGTGACTTGCATTTTTTACCCAGCCTTACTTATTTGAATCAGAATATACAGACAATAAACCAAGAGAGACGGATGTTCTACATGTCTGACACAGAACAGAAGAAATTGTTGAATTATTTGTCATTTTTGTTTTCTTTGCGCACAAAAAGCATTCTTAATGACATTATGGTTAAACCACTGAGGTTATATTGACTATTTTATCACTGTCCTTACTTTCTGGGCCTTGAACGTGACAGCTGCATTGCTGTTTAAGCTCTCGGTTTTTATCAAAAATATCTAAATTTGTGTTAGGAAGATGAATGAAGGTCTTACAGGTTTGGAACGATATGAGGGTGAGTAATTAATGGCAGAATTTTTATTTTGGGGTCAAATATCCCTTTATATCACAAAAGCACCCCAAAGTGACTTTCCTTTTATTTATTATACACTTTGGGAAGTAATTGCTAAATGTCAAGTGAGACTTTCTAAATCGAGAATAATTTATTCCACACTTCAGAAGTGCTCAGGGGGAAAAATTAGATGAAAAAGAGTCAAGCACGGTCAAATTTCTGCGGCTGTGAAACTGATATCACTCCTAATCTCACAATCACTTTGTCAGCATTAGTCAGAAGCCTCAGACATGCTTTAATGTTTCAATGTGCATTTGGAGCTGAAACAATAGTGTTACTCATGCATGAAGCACTTACCAGAACCTGCTAGCCTGAGCATTTACCACAATAGCACATGTGAGAGAAACTTTTGTGCACCTAACAAAATCTAAAAAATTCCAACCCCCCTGAAAAACTCTGGTTAACGTGAAGCTAGGACAAAAAAAAGCTTAGGTATTAGTACTACATGTGTCATCCTTATGCCATATGAATGAGGATGTGACAGCCGAAAAAGCAAATCCTATTCCAATGACATAACCAGCTAGTTGAAATGGCACAAAACCGATTTCTGGAAACAAACTCGTTTTCTTCATAAACTGAGAAATTCTGTCATGCAGGTTAGTGCAAAGTACATGATGGAAAGTGTAAGTTGCAACGTGTTTCATTAACACCTTCATGGAACACATTCTGTCATGGGATGAGCATGAGACCGATATCCAGGCTGAGACAAATAAATCACATTTGCTTTGCTCTACTATCGCACTTCACCCTCATATGGGTGACATATTGGGCTAATACAGCTGCTGTAAAAACTATCCAAGCATCAGTGAAGAAATTAATATTTGGTGTGATGCTTCAAGTGAGATGAAACTTTCAGCCAAGCGTTCATGACAGAGAGTGTTGAATGATGGGCAGATCTGTAAAGATATGCTGCAGCTTGGTAATTAAAGAGCTATTTTTAAAACATGCATAGTGTTTCTTTAGCAGACTGGTGTGGAGATTTTTTTGGACTAGTGCTAAAGAGATGCAGCCCCAGACAACATAATTTGTCTTACTGATTAAGCCCTCAATCGCTGCCAAAATGTGAAGAGAAAAAGAGAGAAAATGTGAAAGATAGAGAGAGAAAGAAAGAGAGATGAGAGAGAGATGGTCAAAGATGACAATGACTTCAACCATGCAACTGCATAACACATGGTGTCGTTTATATTAGACTTAATTTACATTATGAGTGGGGGAGATTTGCTTACACCTCATTATAAAGCACTTTCCATGAAAACGATATACTTTAGAATGTTCGATGACTTTTTTACAAAAAGCATTATGTTTTTAAAGGACTTTTAGATATGTTAAACTATCAAGTAACATAATCTAGCATGAAAAGAAGCAAGTTATAAACACCAAATTAAGGCTGTCACGATTCTTAAATTCAATTTGAATACTCTATTTTAAAAAAACCTGCAATTTGCCCGTGTCAAGAGGCACATTCCACACGCATTCCGCAGAATCCATGAAACGCATTTTAGACTGCTTTCCAAGGCTGCATGATATATTAAATCCATTAAAAATCAAAAAGCATAATGCTATTGTGAATTCATGAATGCTACAATTCAATTACATAAATATATGCGCTTTAATTACTGAGGTTACACGGCTCCGTTCACAACAAATGCAGATCCACACTGCTATTATTTCCATGTGTGAAGCATCTCAGACTCTATCTCTGCAAATTATAACATTCATCTGGCAACGCAGCGTTCGCCATTTCATCAGATTTGTAAGGTAAATAATTTTTAAACCTACTCCACCACAGGAGAATACATCATTATCTTTCTCAATATGCTAACTGTTCATCGCGATTTCAAAATAAAAGCTCAAACCCTCACTCTGAGTTTACACATTCTGATGTCCACACATTCAAGAAATTACAGTGGCTGTAGTATTTCTGTCATAAAGAAATGGCCAAATATTAAAGAGTACATTGACATTTGAATTAAATGTTGTTTGGTCAATATTAAGGATTGGGTCATGCAGTAAAGTGTAAAAGCAATCGTCAGGCCATTGGTTGCAAACGTTTGATATAATTCATAATGTACATTAGTTCTATTGTTTATAATACATTGTGTGTTTTCACAGTTTTGTTCAATAAAACCATAGGATTACTTGCTTTTGATATTTTATTTGAACCAATTATTATTGCCTCATTGCTATTATACATGTATTTTAAGTAATTTTAAAGGATACCCTAACGAAAAAAAAAAAAAAAACAGCTAAAACCAGCCTAAGCTGGTTGGCTGGTTTAAGCTTGTCATGGCCAAGCTAAAACCAGCCACTTCCAGCTTAAACCAGCTAAGACCAGACAAAGAGCTTAGGCTGGTTTTAGCTGTTTTTTCACCGGGGTATCGTTATCTTAGGTCTATCTTTATTACTTCCAATATATATATCTGATTACTCGGTTAATCGTCAGAATAATCGTTTGACCAAATTAATCGATTACCAAAATAATCGGTAGTGACAGCTCTACATCAAATGTGTGAAACCCCCCCCAAAAATGGTAATTTTGGCCCACTTGAAAGGTCTTGACTGTAACAATAAAAAATCATACAAAAATGTCCCAATTTTAAAGCAATTTGTATTTAATTTATTATAGTAAGGAACAATTTAAGTTAATATTATAAACTATTAATTAATTTCAAATTATATATTAATAAATATATATTTAATTACCAACAGATATATCTTTGTCTTATTTCTTAAAATTAGGGAACACAAGAAATAACTAATAATAATAGGAAAATAAATAGGATAAATAATTTTTCATGCATTTTTTTTGTTTTGGAAAAAGTGTGGTTTGACTGCATTCAATTAATTAATTAATGTTATTGATATAGAATTTTAATAATAAACATTTTCAACCCTACTGTTTGTTCAAATACTTATTGTGGCATACCTATTATTATTTCTTTTTATATATATATATATTAATTTATAAATGTATTTATTTTAAAAAATATTTACTGCTATTAAATAACAAAAGGCACATCAGAATTTCAAAGTGTCTTTTCTTTTCTTTTCTTTTCTTTTCTTTTCTTTTCTTTTCTTTTCTTTTCTTATGTCTCAATTTTTAGCATCAGGACTGCCAAAATGGCAAACCTTACAGAAACTGAATTGGACTGAATTTTTTTTAAATTAACATTATATTTTTCATAAGAGCGGGCATGGCCATTTGTAAATAAGATGGGTTTGGCTTCCGGTCTCATCCGTATCCAGCTATTTTTAGTTTGTTTTGCTGGATATTGCAAACTGGTGTGTCTTACCATATTATTTTAATGTATTATCTTAATTATGAACACACTGGTTTGTACTGCAAACAGTTTTACCGTTTACTGCACGTTGTTATTCGTTTTGTTATTTCCCTATAGAGGATAATGAACCGGACGTCTCACCCATAAGCTTACTTCTGCGTTGAATAAGGTAAATATATTTGTGTTATACCGTATTCATGGAAAGTCCCAAAATTTGTATGATTTGGGAAATTTATTTCTCCTATTGTTTATGCTGTAATGTCATTGCTACATAACTTATTTATACAAATTCACTCAGCTGAGGTCTGCGATGCTGCTTCTTATTTATCCAACATAATAGCTTGTCATTTCTACCAGGTGGCCTTTGCGAGAGCAGTGATCGCTGCATACAGATTCTGATTAAATATAGTCTACTACTAAGAGAAACTGCTCTGTCATCTCTGTGCTTTTTGGATCATATTTCTGGATCATGGCCTAACCTGGAGAACTCTTCATGGCGAAGTCCTCGTCTTGCAACTCAATCAGCACTTTATTTTTTCCAGTAGAGAGAAATGAGAGAGAAACCGATGAGTGTGCAGGAAGTGAAATACATAAAATGGATCCATTTATATATATATATTGAAGTTGAGCACTGCAGAGTTATGCCAAGAGCATAAAACAGGTGATGAGAGAAACACAAAGGGGCGAATTCACTAAACAACTGTGACACTGTAGCAAGCGGTATTTTAGTGCAAAAAAAAACTACATCTCATTCACTAACCAGCCAAAATCCAGCTTAATTGTCAGTGTTGCCAGGACAAACATGCTAAATCAACAAAATTTGCACAGGAGTTTGCACTGTTGCCTGATTGGCAGTTCCTGTAGTGAATCAGATACAAATGCAGTAGCATGTGCAAATAAACAACACTATCAGCAGATGCAATTCATTCTTAGTGAATTCCCCCCAAAGCATTTTCACCATGGATGAAATATTTTGTGGGGATCAAGCGTCTAAGGGCATATAAACCTCCTCCTACAGTTGCTGCAACTAAAAAGCCACAAATGGTTCGGCATCAACAAGCATCTTCAGACAATAATACAATGTTTCACTGCAATTCTCTCCAGACATGGTTTGAAACATTAAGCCACTTTCATGTGTTTCAGCAAGGGGATTAAACCTATAAAATACTGAACAGTCTTTCTGTTGGACTCTTTCTTTAAATAGAAACATACAACTGCCGTCTTATGAATTCTAATGAATGGACTGTCACTGACACCATCTTTTGTGGTATGATACATTAAGCAATCTAGTGTAGCATCTGGTTCTGTGCCAGGAAATGACAAACTATTCTTTCTTTCTGCTGAAGTCCCACACTGAAGCTTAAAAAAGGAAAAGAAACCTATGCAAAGCAAGCATTGTAACTTAGTATTGGAACCAGCATATATTTTGCACTCCTAATAACAGTGGAAATAGAGTTTGTATCCCTGTATTCCTGTTTGTGTGTGTGTGCATAACAACATTCCCTGACCTTCAGAGTTCTGCCGAGAAGCTCCATCTTTCATTCTGAAAGCGTGTTTTGCTTTGTTCCGCTCTGTGAAGCTCAAACTCTTGGTCACTTTGCTGGGACTCTCTTTGACTCCCTCCTCTGCCTTAGGGGTCTTGGCTTCCTTCCCCCCGGTGCTCTTAGAGGGACTGCCTTTCTCTTTCAAGCTGGCCTTACGACTGCACAGCAGACACAATGAAGCACAAAAGACAAACAAAAAAAGCAAAGGAAACAGACACATCATCCTGAGCCCACACTTATAAGCATTTTTCCAGTGTGGGGACAGAAATAATTCCCGAAACCATCCAGTGCTAAAAAGAAAATACTCAGTAAATTACATTAATGACCACACACAGCAATAAGGTAATTTTGTATATCTAGCTTTCAGTGACATTTGTATTTTAGACATAAATCTCACTTTTTTTGTAAGATTTATGCATTAAACAATAAACAATAAAAATTATGCTAATCAGGTTTAAAAAAAAAAAAAAATCAGGATATATTCTCTGAAAACAACTTTAAGGTCACTGCACACTGAAGTCCGAAATTTTCATATGCGTTTTTTCGTATTCGTTATTCTAAAAATTCGTCACGCACAGAAACCTTGCACACTGAGTCGACGCGTATTAATTCACACAAAAAAATTCACAAAACAATACCCAATGGAATCTTTAAGCAGTGAGGATGACTTTGTTGTTGACTCTCTTCTTAAAAGAGAACATGAAAAGACATATTGGGTCCATGCAATTATAAGATATAGGGAGGAAGGAGAGAATACTTTTTATCCGTACCTCCTTAAGGAGCTGCATGAGTATCCCGGGTGATTCAAAGTTTATTTTAAGTTGTCAGTAAACTCTGATGGTTTGCTAACGTTACTGGCTCTGATCTGTCAAAACACCTCTTAAAATGCTTGCTACGGATGTGAAAAACGCAGAAAATCAAACTCGATTTTTTTAATGACTGACGAAAGTTTCGGAGACAGTGTGTAAACGTGATTGACATAACGTGAGGTCGTATTTATTTTTTAACGTGCGAAAATTTCAGACTCAGTGTGCAATGACCTTTAATGTTAATATATATATACATATATATTTATATATATATATATACATACTTTTTTAAAATATAATTTTATACAGTTTAAGTCAAAAGTTTACATACACCTTGCAGAATCTGCAAAATGTTAATTATTTTAACAAAATAAGAGGGATCATACAAAATGCATGTTACTGTCTCTTTAGTACTGACCTGAATAAGATATTTAATATAAAAGACGTTTACATATAATATGTAGTCTACAAAAGAACATAATTGTTGAATTTATAAAAATGACCCCGTTGAAATGTTTACATACACTTGATTCTTAATACTGTTTTGTAACCTGAATGATCCACAGATTGTTTTTTTTTTTTTCGTTTTGTTTTGTTTTTTAATTAGTGATAGTTGTTAATGAGTCCTTTGTTTGTGATGAACAGTTGAACTGTCCGCTGTTCTTCAGAAAAATCCTTCAGGTCCCACAAATTCTTTGGTTTTTTGACATTTTTGTGTATTTTAACCCTTTCCAACAATGACTGTATAATTTTGACATCCATCTTTCCACACTGAGGACACCTGAGGGACTCATATGCAACTATTACAGAAGGTTTAAACACTCACTGATGCTCCAGAAGGAAAAATGAAGCATTAAGAGCAAGGGGTGAAAACTTTTGAACAGAATGAAAATGTGCACATTTTTCTTATTTTGCTGAAATATCAGATTTTTTTTTTTAGTACTCCCCTTCAGAAGCTACAGATGCTACTTACATGTTTCCCAGAAGACAAAATAAGTTAAATTACCCTAAATTACCCTGCATTCTGTTTCCTTCTGAAGCATCAGTGAGCGCTTGAACCTTCTGTAATAATTGCATATGAACAGCCATTGTTGGAAAGGGTTCAAATACACAACAATGCTGAAAAACCAAAGAATTTGTGGGACTTTTTCTGAAGAACAGTGAGCAGTTTAACTGTTCAGGACAAACAAAGGACTCATGAACAACTATCACTAACAAACACACACACAAAAAAAACACACACACACACACACACACAGCTGTGGATCATCCAGGTAACAACAGTATTAAGAATCAAGAGTATGTAAACTTTTGAACGGGGTCATTTATATAAATGTGAAACATTTTATTCAGGTCAGTACTAAATAAACAACAACATGCATTTTGTATGATCCCTTATATTTTGGTAAAATATTTTGCAGATTCTGCAAGTTGTATGTAAACTTATGACTTCAACTCTATATTTATATAATGCATAATGTATATAACTTTTAAACTAATAAAATCCCCCCCAAATATATATATATATATATATATATATATATATGCAGATGGATTTTATCAAATAAAAATGAATACACAGCTAAATTTACTAGCTTATAAAAATAACAATACAGTTACACATTTACTGAAAACGTAAACATCGCTATAAAAAGTGGTGAAGCCACCAAAAAGAAAACACTGAAATGTAATAAACAATCACATAAGTACTTAAAAAGAATACAGATAAGTCAAAATTTCTAAGATGACTGAAACGTGACCATTAGACACTGTAAGCAATTTCACAACTGTACATTAAAACACATTTTAATTCCTTAGCAAACACTGAATGTATTGTTTCTGCATTCTTTTACTTTAATAAAGATCAGACTTACATGGGCAAAGATATGGATAATGGTGCTTCTCAGTCATGCAATGCAATCCACAACTTCTGGGTGCAACAGCAGACCCACATGCTGCCACAGCGGAAACTTTTGAACAACAAAGCAATGAAAAACATGCATGTTGACGGGCATGCTGAAAAACACACAACTGTTAAACATTTAACACCTTTTAAAAACCAGCCAAATTAATAAATGAAAAAGTGAGAGACCCCAATCAAGCACAAGGCAGCTTGCAGAGGGGGCGGGCGGTCTTGTGGGATTGAGGTAAAAAGCGATGGGGAAGTGCCGCCAGGTGCTAAGTGGGAAAGTTGATCCGCAAGCAAAACTCTCTCACAAAGCTAAACAAATGTCTGCTTCTCTGGTTCGAACAAGACAACATTTTTAGATGCTGGAGAGCAGAACATTTCTCAGCCCACCTGAGCTGACGAGAGATTAAAATACTTCAAGACCGATACGAATATGCACTATGCTGTATGTCTGAAAAAAATGTTGAAATATTTCACTTGAGCTGATGATGGTACACACTGAAGGAATATGTTTAGAAATAGGGGGGAAAATCAAAGTCAGGAAGGAAAGAGAAGATTCAAATGCTGGAGAGAGAGATCTGGGCGTGCAGACGTTAGTATCTGTGTGCAACGGTACCTATTGCTTCTCGGGCAGCACCCACACAGGGTGTCTTTGTGTGAAATCTCACTACTGCAAATGTGGTTGGAGTGGGTCATGAGAGAGAAAAGATTATACAAGCAGTGGTCAAAAATGGTTTAGGCCATGTCCAAGTGTGGGACCTAAAATGAGACGTATTCCCCCTAAAACCCCTCAAAACAGCCAACAGAGTTTGAGCTAGTTGTTGTTACACTGAATGAAATGAACTGAATGAGTCACAGGTTGCACTTGATTTTACAGGATTACAACAGCAGCAGGACTTTTACAGGGCAGAAACCAAAAAACCAAAACAACATTTTTTCTTTAATGAGATGTTTCAGCATTAATATCTTTGAACTGCTTTGATTATACTGTGCCAGTATGATACTGACTCTCCCCGTAAAATACCATTTGAAGATACTGTAGCATAAAGTGCAACTAGATTGTCTCTGAATAACATTTGTAATTTCAAATGACTTTAAACACAGCAATATGGGCTGTTTTCTCATTTGAAGAATGATGATGGTGCTCTGAAACTATGATTATCTATGTGTTTGAATGAGTGTGTGACTGACGTGATTTGGGAATACTCAAGTATTTATGAGAACAATCATGACAACAAACCTTGGAGTGACATCATGCTGGGAGTCCTTCCTTTAGAAAGAGAGAAGAATGTCATGTTGAAAGCAATAAAACATTAGATTAATGAAGCCAACACCACAAACAAACATTTTAAACAAGAACAACGTTCACAAATACAGTGAAAGCCAAAAGCCTGAGAGGACTAGTGCCATTTATTTTTAATTTTTTCCATTCTTTTCTAAAATAGGTTTTTATTATTATATTATCTTGTGTAAAGCATGATGTGATCCAATGAGCACTGGAAGAAAAAACATCTGACCGTGTGTACAAAGAGTCACATGATCAATCATTTTGATTAATGAGCAACAAATAGTGGTGAATCAGAAGAATTTCCTCTGCAACTTTTTGTGTTGCACAAGATTTAAAACATTTGATTATTTACAGTCTCAAATAAAAAATTTAGCTGCAAGCAGGATTTGCAGAGCCAAGCACAAAAGAGGCAGAATGAGGAGCTAAGCATGGCAAGGAGCAACAGACCGACTACAACAATGAGTAATTAAAGCTATTTTAGGACGATATTAGTTGAAATGGCTGAAAAATCATGAACACAACCAATAATAATATCATTTAATGGCTTATCACTTTTGACCAATAGGTGGTGCTGTTTTTAAATTGATGTGTTCTGTGCGAGGTGACAATGACACACACAAAGGTTGGTGTTATTATGTCAAAGCTTTACAGAGATACAGCCTCAGACTCATTTTGGCATCATGCCTCCAATGTGTAGTGGCGCTGTACGAAAACAGTTTTGTCTATCGACACGAAATCCATAATTTTGTGTAAGCACAGTCTGAAGATGATTTGAGTCAAATTAGGTGAAAATCGGACCAACGGTCTAAGAGGAGTTTGAACAAGTAGGTTTTGTACATTAATCAAAATGGCGGAAAGGAAGTTCAGCCAACTATGGTATAATTGGTATGTATGTTGTCGGCATGACCCAAGGAATATTTTGAGACCAATTTTGAGACCAATTCCAATTGCTAATGCAATCAGAAGTTATTAGCATTTTTGGAAATTTCATTATTAATGTTTAAGGAATGGTGTATTACTTCTGACCAAGAGGTGGCACTGTTACCAAATTGATGTGGCGTGGTCAGTGTGAGGTGACAGTGACACATAAAATTTGGTGTCAATATATCAAAGCTTTGCAGGGATACAGCCTTAGATGTCGTTTGGCATCTTTCCAGCAAATTCGTTGATGCGCTAAACGAAAACCGTTTTGTATATCGACACAAAATACATAACTTTTTGGCAGCAAGGCCTGAAGATGATCTGAGTCAAATTTGGTGAAAATTGGACTAACGGTATAGGGGCAGTTCGAAAAAGTATGTTTTCAACATTATTCAAAATGGCGGACAAGATGTTTGGCCAATTTTGCCATAATGGGTATCAATGTTTTTGGCTTGACCCAAGGAATCTATTAAGATCACTTTCATTACAATACACTGTAAAAAACAATTTTTTGAGTCAACTTAAAATAATTTGTAACCTGGCTGCCTTAAAATTTTAAGTTCAGTCAACTCAAAAAAAGTTTATTCAACTTGAAAGGTTAAATTAAAAGAAAAGTGACAACTCAGATATTTGAGATGAATCAACTTAAAATTTTAAGGCAGCTGGGTTACTTACCCATCTGTTAAGTTTAATGTAAGCAGAATGTAAGCTAATGTAAGCAGAAGTTATTAGCATTTTTGTAAATTTCTTTATAACTTTTGTTATATATATATTTCTTATAACTGCCCAAACTTTTTGAGTACTGCCAGGGCATGGTGCCGAGTTTCATAACGATACGTCAATGCGTTCGTAAAATATAGCATTTTTGGACAAAAATTCAATATGACCAACACTCAAAATGGCTGACACAGGAAAATTGGGTATGGTTGGATTTGGCATGATGCACCGAATCTGAAGAGTCCAGTTTTGTGATTTTCGGCCAAACCATTCAGAAGTTATAAGCAAAAATAGCCATTTTTTATATCTCTTGACCACTAGGTGGCACTTTGCCAAAACACTGCAGGTAGCCTGAGGTCACGCTTGTTATTACACATACCAAGTTTGGTCTCAATACGCTCACAACCATTTTTGTGTGCTTTTTGTAGAATTCATTTGCATGTTATACAAGAACGGTTTGACTAATCAACCTGAATTCCATACCTTTTTGCCAGCATGGTCTGAAGATGATCTGAGCCAATTTTTGTGAAAATCAGACAAAACGTCTAGGACAAGTTCGAAACAGTAGATAAAAATCTATGGACTTCAATTGACTCGGCATGACCAAAGGATTCAGAGGAAAAAAGTATTTTCCTTCTGTGCCTTACGATTCAAACGTTATTAGCATAAAATGACTGAAAATTTGGCACACGCTATGGTTAATGTTGAGACTATCCTCTATGAGTGTGCCGAATTTCACAACTTTCCTGTAAGCGGTTCTATGGGTTGCCATAGACTCAAGAGCGGAAGAAATGGAAGAATAATAATAAGAACGCCAACGGATACAATAGGTGCCTACGCACCTGCGGTACTTTGCCCCTAAAAATCTATATTTTCAATGTGGTCTCAGACTTTAGAAACTGACCCCCTGAAATACTGAAATATTAATTGAAATATGCTAATTCAAATTTTATTGACATTGAAATTGTAATATTTAAAATGCTAATTAGTAAAACGACCAGACCTGAAACCAGATTTTCCCTTCAGGCTTCTTAAAATGTCGAGCTGATTTACAGGAGGGATGAGTCTTTATGGAGAGGCAGAACAGAGAAAAAACTTTTAAAATGGTTAACAACAGCATGAGGAAAGTGTTTCTGTTCATTAAAATATGTTAGAAATATTAAAAAACACTATTGACAATTAATATAAACATGAAAACAGCATACTAACAAACAAACAAAGAAACGGGTCATTAAAATATAGTGGTTTACAAGAAGACTGACTACCTGTACATTGGAACTGACACAGTCTGCTCATAAAAGTCCCATGTGGACAGCAGGTCTGTCCGTGAAAGATTTGTGGCATAAAATCTCCAAGCTGCCTGAAGTGGCAGAAAAAAAATCACTGAAATTAACTTCTAAGGTAGAAAATGACTTCCATAGTAATACATTACTGTAAGCAGTAACCACCAACATTTCAACCCATCTAAATCAAAGAAAACCTGATTAGAGTTAAAGTTGAAAGATGATCCTCAATATATCATTATTAAAGGAATAGGTCATCCAAAAATAAAAATTCTGTCATCAGGTTCTCACCCTCATGTCATTCCAAACCCATAACACCTTCATTCATCTTCGGAAGACAAATTAAGATATGTTTAATGAAATCCGAGATTTCAGACCTTTCTGACCCTGCATAGACAGCAATGCAACTGACACGTTCATGGTCCAGAAAGGTAGTAAGGACATCGACAAAATGTGAGAAAGACAAAAAGAATTTTAGTTCCACATGTTCTAATGAGTAATATTGTTTCAAATCAAGAAACAGGTTTATGTTGCCTCATAATATTAATAATAACATTTTTGTCTCTTAGAAATACACATTTGATAGTAGCCTGAGTTAGGATGCAGATGTAGATTTATGTTCGTTATCAAAATCAGTAATATCGGTAAAAAAAATTGTAGCAACCTCATTTTATATGATGAAATTTAATTATTCTGACTGTTTGAGGGTTTTTTTTTTTAATTAATTATTGGTCTTCCATAATATCATACATTTAGATCATGACAATAACAGTTAAAACCACAAATATAACACCTCAATACCATGCTAAGAATGTATTATGGTTTCTTTGAATTTGTATGAAAAACAGTCTATTTATATAGTCATTTACAATAAATACATTTATTATAAATGCATAAACGCTATAGCTTAATCACAAAAATACTGTAAATATATTCCATTACTCCTCCTTCAATATATTTAATACAGGTCTACATTAATAATATAATAAATTCAACACGAATACCTACATTTTTGACACAACACCATAATGCAGTTAGTGCAACTACAGTAAATCTATGGTAAATGACAATTTGTAGGTTAAAAAGCCTTCTGACTGTCTCGTTGTGCACAGTGTTTCTACTGTTTGTCAGCGCTGTATCATCTGGTTATAAACCGAGTTATTTGTATTCTTCGTAAATACATGCGCTTCACACTAGATCCCACAGCACTGTTTAGTAGTTGCATGACCAAGATCAGCGCCGCCGTTTGAACTTTGATCCGTATGGATAAAGGGTCCGTGTGGCACCCTTCAAATGACTAGTGCTCTTTCGTTCCGACTTGGCCGCATAAACATAGTATCGAAAATTTATCGAACTCTTGTTATCGTTCATCGAGGAAATAATTATCGTTGTCAATTTATCGCACAGCCCTAGATATCACAGACTATTTTATCGATGTCCTTACTTGAACGTGTCAGTTGCACTGCAGTCTATGGAAGGTCAGAACACTCTTGGAATTCATCAAAAATATTTTATGAATTCTTCTTATGGGTTTGGAACAACATGAGGGTGAGTAATTAATGACTATTCCATAGCAAGGTCAACATCAACTAAACATGGTATTAGTAGTCTAACTGAAAGATATTAGTAAGCACATTCATAGACACCAGAAAGGTCTACAATGAATACAGAATTCTACTGAATTCCAGTAGAATTATAAGTCTGACCTGGATAAGAGCCGCGGCAGGGTTACGACGCTTCTCAAAATGTTTCTGTCTGTGCTGCTCTTGAACCTTTAAAGCAAATCCTGAGCCCAGGATACCCTACAACAGAGAAAACAGTGCGGAAATACAGCCATGTGTGTAAATGAGCCATGTCTAAGGTCAGGCACCGGAGATCCTCAACAAGTCATTTTGTTTTGAACTCACCGCAGGAAGAGCGAAAAAAGCTACACCGATCAGACTGAATGTGGCAGCAATTAGACGGCCATTCCATGTGACAGGGAACTTGTCACCATAACCGATAGTTGTAAGAGTGACCTAGAGAATAAAAATAGTTTTTCTTTTGTGTATATACTGATAATAGGATGCTCTAGGATGCATGTTGCATGCATCTAGCATGTTGCGATCTTGTTGTGTCCTTGAGACCAGTTTATGGAGTGATGCCCACAATTAGTTTACTATAAGTTACTTTGAAATGAGCTGAGCCAAAGAAGAGCTGCCAGTTCTTTTATGGCACTGGTCCATTTGTGAAATGGATCTTTGAGCAGCATCTTGTTTCACTGTGTGGTATCATCTCATTTTATCTGATTAGATTGAGGCTGCAGGGTGCTGTGGATCTGAATGAAGCTGTAGCACTTACCAGCCCCCACCAGAGGGCGTCTGCGTAGGTCTCGAACATCTCTGCATTGTCATCCTTCTCCACTGAGTACACCAAGAAAGATGCCAGGATAAGACAAAGGAATCCAATATACCACGCCGTAATGAGTTCCTACATTTAGGGATTCAAAAATGTTAGGAAAATCAAGAACATTGGATGCACTCTCAACCTAAAATTAAACATGCAACGGCATGCAATGCTAAGATTAGATGTATTTTCAAACTGCTCCATGGATCCGTAAATGAAAAAGTATAAACATGTCTTTTAGTCTACATCCTTTACTTTGAGACCATGTAATGTTTTTGAAAAAAGTCTTTAATGCTCAGCATAGCAACATATATAATTAAAAACTGTATAAAGAGTAATATTGTGAAATATTATTACAAAAATAGTTTTCTATTTAAATATATTTAAAGGTAATTTATTCCTGTAATGGAAAAATTGAATTTTTTCAGCCATTATTCCAGTCTTCCTATTAGAATGATTTCCTTCAGAAATCATTCTAATATGCTGACTTGATAATCAAGAAACATCATTTATTACATCAAAGTTCAAAACAGCTGTCCTGCTTAACATTTTTGTGTAAACTGTAATATTTTTAGTGAATAAAATGTTTAAAAGAACAGATTTTAAAATTAATATTTTGTAACATATAAACATTTTTTTGCTAAAAAAATCAATAGCAATGTTTATGATGTAAAAAGACTATTTTAAATGGTCCTGTCCCGGCTTCTTATTCAATAAATCTCTGAATACCGCATAGAAATGTTCTTTTAAAGCATTTCACAAGGTGCTTAAGGCCACTGAATAGTTTTAATAGCTGCAGACTAAACGGAAAGATACAGTTTCTCCAGTAATAGAAACTAATGAATAATAATGAATTTGCTGCCCACTGACCCAAATGGCAGACTGGTGGAAATATGCTCACTCAGTAACCTACTTAATGTGAACTTTAGCAATCTCTGTGTTCAATTAGTACACATTTACTATCCATTCAGCACAGAAATCCATTCCTGAACATTTAAGTGGCCTCAACCCTCTTTTTATTTGTGATATACTCTTACTTGTGATATACTCTCTGATATACTCTCTCAGTCTAAGAATATAGGCATGTTACTGGTCACCTTGCTGTGTGCGTAAACAACAGATCCCAGGAGCTTCCATGTGCCGCCGCGGCGGTCCATACGCAGCATTCGAAGGATCTGAAGAAACCTCAGACTCCGAATGGCGGAGGTGGCAAAAACATTTCCCTGTGAGCCAGCGGCCAGCACAGACACAGAGGCAAAAAGGACCATGATATCTGCAGAACAAGAGTGTATATTAATTATCTGATTAACTCCCCTAGACGACTGTCATCCTTTAAGTCATTAGAAAGGAAATGTTTCTAATTTTCTCTTCCTTCTTCCTCCTTTTTCACATAATGCACTCAAGGATAATGACAGTATATAATTGAGCTTTATCTTTTAGCTGAGATCTGAAAATCAAATAGACAATTACCATATGGATTTCTAAATCAAACTGCTTCTTAAAGGGATAGATCACCAAAAATCATTATTCTGTCAACATTTCTGTCTCACCCTTATGACTTATTTCTTTAATAAAACAAAAGACAGATGTTGAATAATGTTACTATTTGTGTTCAACATCAGGTTGGTTAAATGCTGGCAGAATTTTCATTTTTGCATGAATTATTCCTGTAATGTGATTGGAATCAGTCTCATATTCACTGGCATTATGCATTATTTTAAATCATGGGCTAATGGAGTTCACATTATTCTCCTGTATCAAGTGTCATAATTCAGAGAGTTCTCTCATTTACTGCCCCAGAAAAAGTTGGCAAAGCAGATTTTATTGTCTCTTGAGCAGAAAGAATAGCAAGAGAGAGAGAGAGGGAGGAAAAATGCATTAGAGAAGAAAATCAGAACAGACAAAAAAAGAGAAATGATTTTCTAACCGATGATACAGAAGGGTTTGCGAGCAAATCTCAGCCTTCCTCTCCATCCTCTGTAGCGACAGCAGCACCCAGCTGCCCAAATCCGCACAATATATTCCACACCAAACACCACGATTGTCACAATTTCCTGGACAGACAGCAGACACATCCACTTATTGACATTTATTTGTGCTGCGAAAATATTCATACCCCTTTATTTTATGTTGCTGCCTTATGTTAAACTGCTTTAAATGACATTTTTCCCACATCACACCATAATGGAAAAACAAGACGCAGGTTTTTAACATATTTGCAAATATATTTAAAATAAAAAACTTAAATGATACCATTGCATAAGTATTCAAACCCTTATCTGCAACATTTGAAATTAAGCTCAGGATATTGCTTTAAGATGTTTCTATACTTCAAGTGGAGTTAACCTGTGGCAAATTCAATTGAATGGGTATGATTTGAAAAGCCTCACACATCTAAATTAAAGCTGAAAATGCATATCAGAGCAAAAATCAAGCCCTAAAGTCAAAAAATTGCCTGTAGAGCTCTGAAACAGGATTATGTCAAAACACACATCTGGGAAAGAATTTAGAAAAAATCTGCTGCATCAAAGGTTCACAGAAGCATATACTGTGGTTATAATATAATATAATATAATATAATATAATACAAAAAGTCAAGTGGTTAACAAATGAGATAAACAATACATTACAATAATACTTATTAAATAGCCAAAAACTATAATAGTTACGAATCAAAAATATAGACATAACAGCATGTCTAAGCTTTTTATGTTAAAAGAGCAGTATGCAAGTGCTTGATGGCTACTGTTACACTGACCCAAACAGATCTATAAAGTGTCATGTTCACAGCAATTCACATCACCACTGGATAATGTCCTACCTGTCACGTTCTGTTAGAATGTGGAACAGGATCTACTGTGATCTACAGTGTCTACAATGTGCACACACAAGCCTGAAGCATTTGATATAACAACCTGACAGCATCACTAGCATGAATCAGCTTCTTCCTGTAAATCATGTTAAATGAGAATCAGATACAAACCAGGATGTACAAGGCACTCTCAGAGCTTTTCTTGTATTCTTTGATCGTTGCGAACACTGACAGAACCAGACAGGAAAACACCAGCAGAAACCTGCAAGACAGGACAGTAGAGAATCAGACTTCTCTCACATGGGATATCAAAGCATCTGAACAAGCTCCAATGGATAGGTTTCAGTATTAGAAGTTATTCATTGATATAATTTGTTTTGGACAGAGCTGTCGATGCATATTCATGAAGGACATTGAGTTTAGGAACTTAATTGGAATTGGGTCCTCTTGGGCCTATCATTGACTTTGTGATCTATTAGGAAAAATACTGGCTTGAGAGAGGCAAGAATCCTTGGAGAGTTCCTGACATTCTGCAGTTAAACTCAGAGATAAATCCCTGAAGAGAGAGAAGGAGAGTGAAGTGAAATGAGACTAAAATAGCTGAAAGTCTCATTAGCATAAAACCTCTCTGGGCCTCACACCCATACAATGAGAGAGTGAGAAACAAAAAAACAATGACAGATAAAAACATTGACATAAAACTTTGGGGGGAACCTGAAAATCGGCTGAGTCTGAATTGACATCCAAAGCCACCAGGAGACTTCCAAAACAGTTTTACTGCAGTGATTTTGCCCTGATTCACACCATTGGAGAGGTGATTTGTGAGATGTGGCGCTGTGTGATAAAGTTAAAGGTCAAGGAATCTCAACCATCACACAATCAATGAAAACACTCAAATAACTGCTTCTTCAATAAGTAGAAAAAAAGATATTCAGAGAGGAAGTCAGCCAGAGATGATGAGGGTGACAATGGAACCAAAGCAGTGTTTCCACAGCCATTATATTAGGGGGGCGGCCCACCCCCCCAGCGGCACCCCCTGCCCCCTTGGTCAAGTTAAATTTTATTTTCTATATAGCGCCAGATCACAACAAAACTCATTTAAGGTTGCCTTTCCTATAGAACATGTCTATACCTTGTTCTTTTATTAAACAAACGAAATGGTCTTATGTTATTTATCTTATTTACATGACGGCATGTCAATTCTGTCTCTACATGAACGCGCGTCTACAATTTCTCGGGATCGCGGAGTCCATTCATAAAAACGGATTTACTCCATAGCGCTGAATGCCACGGAATTCGTCAATTTTTGGAAGAACAAATCAAAATCTGTCACTTAATTCGAATCGCGATATGGCTAATGTCTGTATATATTACAACGCAAAAAGACGGTTTAGGTATAAATCCTGCATGTTCCGCTTGTTTGTTTACTACACAAATAGTGAAGCACACGTGAGACTCGCGGTGATTTTCGGCCTCTGAGTCTCATTATATGACGACATGAACACATGAACTTCATCTCCAGAGCTGCTGTGAGAGTCATTTCATCTGAATTTTACCGTTTCATTTAAGAAAACTTGCATCATATCATCCTGTATACACAGAAAGGGCAACCTGTCAAAATAAAAGTAAGGTTTAAAGTGTAACAGAAATATATTACTCTTGTATCAAATTTTCTTCCATGTATTCATTTTAACAGTAAAACTCTGTTTGTTTACCAAAATATTAAAGGATTTAATTTTTATTTGATTAAAAATAAATAAATGTTTAATGCCTTTATTTGATTTTTAGAAAAATTAAAACACAAACATTTCTGAAGAAAAAGAAAGAAAAAAAGAAAAAGATTGTAGGGCCATACCACCAAATCTGTGAACCTGTGAAGCTGTGAAACACTGTAAAGGTCCCTGTTTCTTTCTACTTTCTCCCAAAAAAAAAAAAAAAAAAATAGCTGCAAGCAGCAATTACCAGGGTTCAAGCACTTTAAGACATTTAAGCAAGTATGAAAAAAGACATTATAAAACAGAAAGTCCCGGTCCTTGATTCTGATTGGTTGAGCCATGTTCAAAGCCATTATAAGAAACTACATTGTTTGGTGGAAGAATAATGTTTGTATTAATATCATTACATCATTTGCTTTGTTTTTTTTTTTTTTTTTTTTTTTTTTTTTTGTGAAATGGTACTAAGTGGAATAACCATTTTCTAAAAGCAAAAAGTCCTGTGAAGCCGTACAGTGAATTTATAACACCCCAATTTATAACGCCCCTTATCTGTTATAAATTCACTATAAACCATGGCTTCTTGGGACTTATTGCTTTATTATTTAACAAGTCAACCACCTAAATCAATGATTGAAATAAAAAAAAAAAAAAAAAAACATTTTTGTCAAATCCAGGTAATTTGCCATAGAAATATGATGTTTTTTTTAAACATTTATGACTGTTATAGTGCCAGCTGTGGTCTGATCTCCTTAAAACTTTGCATGCTTGTTTGGAATCATCTGTTGCATGTGCTCACCAGGCTTTGTGAAGTTTTGAGTTTTCCTTTATAGGCTTTATAGGATTTTGGGTAAATTCAGACAGGCCCTTTTCTAAACAACCCTATTATAGCTTTCCAAAGGGTAAATTTCAACATTTTTTTGATAATTACTGACCTACAGAGTCCAGAAAATTGTACTGCAGTTTAAGCAAAAAAACGCAGGACTTCGCAAAAGTAGTTTTTTTACACCTTCTCAATCATTTTACAAACGATTTGATTGACAGTGGTGGTTCTAGAAGCAAAGTTGTCCAGAATGAAGAGTTCTGTCATATGATATGAATATTGCGTGTATATGCGAAAAATATTTTTTGAGATATGCAAATGTCCTTACAGATACTAGTGGCACTTTGGACCAAGACTATGCACATTTTCCTCTAATAGCGCCACCAAGTGGCCAAGCTCTGTGATTTTTTTCCTGTGACCACAGATTGAGCTCTTACATACGTGTTCAGAGTTTTTAAAGATATCTCATTCCAAACATTTTGGCATCCCTTTGTGTCGGTGAGTCGAAAGTTCAACATTTTTTTTAATAATTATTGATAGTCACTCTCTAGAGAATGTTTCTGTGCTGGTTTGGTTCCAATCGGGCAAAAAATAGTTTTTTCAAGGAATGCGGAAAAAAAAAATTGGGGTGAGCCTTGGTCATGTTGTAGATAGTGAGAGTACTACGATCCCTCCAAATTTCAAGTCTCTACGACTTACAGTTTGGTCTGCACTATCGTTTTACGTAAGGGATCTCTGATCCCCAACCATTCTAACAATTACAGTAGGGTTTCATCGCTACGTTCTTGAACCCCTAAGAAACAACACAACGCACTTTCCTGAACACTGTTTCTGCTACGCACTGCAGTTTCCTGAACCATGAGCTCTCATCAAATGCATTGTCTAAAGAATTAATTGATTATGATGATATTTCATCTAAAACATAGTTTTATCCTTTAATTATTTTGTTTATAATTTGCAGTTACTGGAGTTGCACCAACAAAAAATAATATCATTTGGGGTCAGTAATTATTATTATTTTTTTTTTAAAGTTTGGTATCGATACCAACATTAATCTTTTGAACAGTAGTGTACATGTTCTTGTGTTGTTTGCATTCATTTTTGGCTGTTTGATGTGGCATTTGTTTCAAATTTAATCTTTGGCCATGAGGTTATGTAAATCTGCTTTTTTGGACTTGAGCCCTGTGGGAGTAAAAAATTAGGCAGGGTTCCAGACTTCTTCAGTATGCTAAGAAAAACATTACAATAAAGAAACCATACCTTTATGCTATAATTGCTATGCTATTAATTTTCAATATATCGGTATTGATTTCAAACAGACAGACTTTTACTGTCCCTCTATAAGATCAAATCTTTTGATCTTTTGAGTTGCTGCTGAATGACTGTAAAGGTGTCAGATATAAAACATATCCTCCCCACTAGACTGTTTCTTGCCCTGGTATGAATATTAAATGTCATAACAGAAATGAATCTGCTAATTTGGAACAATCTAACAGAAGGAGGTCAGTAAAACAGACTGGTCCTAAAGGGAATGAGGCCAGAGGTGAATAAATGAAGGCTGCATTAATAAAGGTGAGAAATAGGATTATAAAGTCAATGTAAAGTAAATCAGCTCAAGTGAGAATTCTCACAGGAAATCTAATCTTTACTCATTACGCATGGAAAAAAAAAATGCTGAGACATACAGAACCAGTGACATCAGACACCTGATGTGGCTTACAGGAACACATCACATCATGAGAAATGATTGCTCACCTTCCTGCTCTCAGATGGTTGGATGAGGATGTCATTTGTTATAAACTTGGCCTGAAATCACACTGACATTGATACAACTACACTGGACAAACAATGACATTTTAGGAGCAGCTGATGCTGAAGACTTACTGACATATGAAAATCTTTAAAATCTGAATGTACTGCCTTCAAGTGGCTTTGTAAATGCTGCCAGAACATTTCGATTTGAAAGCGCGAACTAGCAAAATCTAATAAGATTTTCACAAACAGACAAACTGACCACAGGGGCATCAAGTACAAGCTTGGTAAGATCTCAGCAACAATACAGCATTATGACACCGACTGCTGAACCTCTGAACATCAGATGTAAGAAACATATAAACCAGTTACATAAACACTAATACAAATAATCATTAAGCCTTCTGTCTTTGTCAGACGAGTTATTGCTCTTGATGTTGGCAACGGCCACAGACTAATCTGGAAATTGTAGAGAGAGACAGCAAAGACACATTCTTTGAGTCAGCAGTGAATAAGGTAGAGTAATCAATTTACCTTATTCACCCCATTAGTACAATACTCTTAAAACCAGACTCTCCAGACTGAACCAAAGACAAATACAATGATTTGGTATCAGATGACATTAAATAAAGGCCTTCTGAAGTGAATCGATGTGTTTGTTTAAGAAAAACATCCATATTTAAAACTTCATAAACCATAATCTCTGACGAACGTGGAAGTGCAGTGTAGAGAGCAAAACAAAACATCAGTCACAAATTAGAAGTACAAAACAGGGATTTGTGAAGAAAAATGTCGGAGGATTTTAACGTAAGCCGAGACTAGACTGGTTTTCCTTAGCTGTAAACAAAACGTGGTTCTCAAGAGACTAACATATTTCCACCAGAGTTTACGCTATGCCTACATCCCACATCGATATTTATATTTTAAGTTTTACACAAATGCATCGATTCACACGCCATGTGGAGTATATTTTTATGATGGATGGATGCACTTTATTATGGGGTTCCAAATGTGCTGAAAATAAGTCGACTGCTTTGTACTATACATTTGTCTTTGTCTAAAGTCATTGCCTACTCGTTCAGGTAAATCAGTAAGTTGACGTATATGTTGTCTGTTGACGTCGTCTTAATCTGTCGTCCTGCCTGCTTTTTCTCTGTCATTTTTACTGTCAACCTTATTGTTGTTTTGTTCTGTCATATGTACTGTTATCTTATTCTGTCGTCCTTACTGTTGTCTTGCTCTGTCATCATAAGCTTTATCAGCGTGGTAAAGTTCGTTTCACATTTGATATTCGCTGCATTTTCGACTAGGCTGCTTTAGGGACCGTCTGCACATTTACCTCACTGTACAAAACAAAGTCATTCAAATTAATGTTTACAGGACTATAGTAAATTCCTAGTGGGCAAACTAAATGAACATGTACTGTACATACAGTAAAGAAGATAATGGCAAAATCTTATTTGTAGAAGTAAGTCTTTTTACTAAAAACATACTACAACCTTTGTAACATGAAAAAAAAGTTTAGGACTTTATTGGACTTCGTTTTGTACTGTGAGGTAAATTTGCAGACGATGCCTAAAGCAGCCTAGTCGAATTTGACGACAATAAGGACGACAGAATAAGACGACAGTAAGGACGACAAAATAAGATGACAGGAAAGATAACAGGACGACAATAAGGACAACAGAATAAGATGATAGTAAGGACAACAGAACAGGTGACAGAACAAAACGATAGAATAAGATGACAGGAAAAATAACAGTTAGGATGACAAAACAGAACGACAGAACAGGACGACAGAACAAGATGACAGAATACGATGACAGGAAAGACGACAGGATGACAGAGCAGGACAACAGAATACGATGACAGGAAAGACGACAGTTAGGACGACAGAACAAGATGACAATAAGATGACAGGGACAGTTAGGATGACAGAACAGGATGACAGAATAAGATGACGACAGAACAGGACGACAGAATAAAATGACAGTAAGGATGACAGAACAACATGACAGTTAGGATGACAGAGCAGGACGACAACAAGGATGACAAAATAAGATGACAGTAAGGACAACAGAACAGGACGACAGAACAAGACCACAGAATAAGATGACAGGAAAGACGACAGTTAGGACGACAAAACAGGACGACAGAACAGGACGACAGAACAAGATGACAGAATAAGATGACAGGAAAGACGACAGTTAGGACAACAGGAAAGACGACAGTTAGGACGACAGAACAAGATGACAATAAGATGACAGGAAAGACGACAGTTAGGATGACAGAACAGGATGACAGAATAAGATGACAGGAAAGACAACAGTTAGGACAACAGAATACGATGACAGGAAAGACGACAGTTAGGACGACAGAATAAGATGACAGGAAAGATGACAGTTAGGACAACAGAATACGATGACAGGAAAGACGACAGAATGACAGAACAGGACGACAGAATAAGATGACAGGAAAGATGACAGTTAGGACAACAGAATACGATGACAGGAAAGACGACAGGATGACAGAACAGGGCGACAGAATAAGATGACAAGAAAGACGACAGTTAGGACGACAGAACAGGATGACAGAATAAGATGACAGGAAAGACGACAGTTAGGACGACAGAACAGGACGACAGAATAAAATGACAGTAAGGACGACAGAACAACATGACAGTTAGGATGACAGAGCAGGACGACAACAAGGATGACAGAATAAGATGACAGTAAGGACAACAGAACAGGACGACAGAACAAGACCACAGAATAAGATGACATGAACGACGACAGTTAGGACGACAGAACAAGATGACAGTAAGAACGACAGAACAGGATGAAAGAATAAAATGACAGTAAGGACGACAGAACATGACTACAGTAAGGACGACAGAATAAGATGACAGTAAGGACGACAGGAAAGAAGACAGTTAGGATGACAGAACAGGAAGACAGTAAGGACGACAGAATAAGATGACAGTAAAGACAACAGAAAAGGATGACAATAAGAACAACAGAACAAGACAACAGTAAGGATGACAGAATAAGATGACAGAAAAGACAACAGTAAGGATGACAGAATAAGATGACAGTAAGGACGACAGGAAAGACAACAGTTAGGATGACAGAACAAGATGACAGTAAGGACAACAGAAAAGGACGACGATAAGAACAATAGAACAAAACGACAGGAAAGACGACAGAATAAGATGACAGTAAGTATGACAGAACAATGACAGTAAGGACAACAGAACAGGACGACAATAAGAACGACAGAACAAGGCAACAGTAAGGAAAACAGAATAAGATGACAGGACAGATGACAGTTAGGATGACAGAACAGGATGACAAAACAGGACAACAGAATAAGATGACAGTAAGAATGGCAGAACAAGATGACAGTAAGAATGACAGAACAGGACAACAATAACGACAATGGAACAAGACGACAGTTAGGACGACAGAATAAGATGACAGTAAGCACGACAGAACAATGACAGTAAGCACGACAGAACAGGGCGAAAATAAGGATGACAAAACAAGACGACAGTATAAAATGAACAGAACAGAATAAGATGACAGAACAGATGACAGTAAGGACGTCAGAATAGGATGACAATAAGGATGACAGAACAAGACTACAGTAAGGACAATATAATAAGATGACAGGAAAGATGACAGTTTGGGCGACAGTAAGGACAATAGAATAAGATGACAGTTAGGACGACAGAACAAAACTACAAAAATGTTGACAGCAAAAATGTCAGAGAAAAAGCAGGCAGGACGACAGATTATGACGACACCAACAGACAACATACATGTCAACATACACTCATTTACCTGAACAAGTAGGCAATGACTTGTTCAACTGACTTTATAGGACTTTAACATCTATTTAATGCCATTATAAAGCTAGAAAATTCCAGGACATTTTTAAATATGACTCCGACTGAATTCTTCGGAAAGAAGAAAGTCATATACACATAGGATGGCTTGAGGGTTAGTAAATCATGGGGTAATTTTCATTTTTGGGTGAACTATCTCTTTAAGTAATGTTTTAGAGGAGCACAATACCCATTTAAAAACAAGGGGTGGGTTTTTTAATGGTTTTGAAACAAGTCTCTGTATTCAGAGTATTCTCTGTATTCACAAAGGCTGTATTCATTTGATCAAAAATACAAAAAAATGGTATGTCTTCAGTGTCACATAATCCTTTAGAAATCATTTTAACATGTTAATTTGGTGCAGAAACATATTTAGAATTAGCAATTATTTGAAATTACAAATCATTTATAAGAGAAAGGATTTTCTGTAAAATCACAAACGTCTTTACTCTCACTTTTGATCAATTTATTATTCTTTTTTTAAATATTCTTCCTGACCCCAAATTTTTGAACAGTGAGGATATATTGTTGTATATCACATACTAGAAAATTATATTCTTAACCTTCTGATTGGATTAGCCACTGGTAACTGACTATCATCAGCAAAATGAGGTTGCTGCACAAATGTTCACTTGCATATCAAAGCATTCACCACTTCTAAATATCTCCTTGTACCCCTTTCCTTGAGCCTGAGAAATAAAGGCTTAGCTGAGTCTGTACAGCATGCAAAGTGCTATCTCTGCATTTAATGCTTGTGAAAGAGAGAGAAAAAACACTTAAAGTAAGAGGCCAAAGTCAGCACACTGCACTGCACTCAATGTTTGTGTGCGTGTGTGTGTGTGTGCTTGCACACTAGACAGAGTAAAATAAGGATGGTGACTGTATAAATAATATATCTTCAGAACACACACTCATGTCTCAGGCTGAAGTGGGAGTCTTCTATGAGGGTTGCATGACCAGCAGAGCAGACAAAGACATTTACAGAGGATCAGACAGCTCATGCTCCAGCATCCATGATACGGTCTGAGGTTATAATGCTGCATTATGACAGATTGGTTTATAGGCGTCATAAGAGATGCATGGATCTCAAAGACAATCGAGGTAATGGAGCACTCTGGAAGCTCTGTGTGTTTCTAAAAGGCTACAGAAAAAGTGATGCTATGCCTTATCTTAAGATTCAATCCAAGTACCAATCTCATCTCTCCTGTCTAAAATACTGAGTGATTTGTAAGTGTCATAATTTAAACCCAATCCTAGGATCTTAATGGATATTAAAGCTTCTGGTGGGTTCCATCATGACACAAACAAACACAAGGTATTTTACCACAAAATAGTCTGTTGTGAAACAGGACTGTTATGGTTACTAATATAACAAAAAGGAACTCCTACTGAACGGTCTAAACAGTTTAAGCTCCCTACCCAACCTATAATGATTACACAATATCCAACAGGCTCCAAAAAAAAAAAAAAAAAAACCTTCATGCAAAAACTTCAGTTTAACCATCTTATTTGATTTTCTTCAAATTCAGGCCACTGTGGAAAATAAAATAAAGCCTCATAAAGATTCACAGTAGTTCATAACATGAACAGGACAGGAAAAAAATGTAAATCTAAACAGAGATGCAATTAAAGTACTTTAGCACCTCTCTGTCTACAGAATCAAGTTAATGTTGCCAGGTAATTTTCGTCAGGAGCATTTTTAGCATTTCAGCAGTACTGCTCATTGCTAGGCTACTCATATTTTGTAAGCAAACAGTAGCTACAGTGATTTACTTTCCACACATTTACAGCAAACCCTACATGTCCAATAATAGTAGCAATATCATGGTACTTGATACTTCCGTGTTGTGTATTGTTTTGATACTCATTTGGTTGGAACTGCATTTACCTGTGGTTATCCTGAATTTAGGTTTTCTTCCTCACTGGCAAATGCTACATAGGCTTTCGGGTTGCGTTTCAGTTGATTTTAGATAAATATTCACTTCATCCAGTGCTCTTTTTCCCTATCTGACTGTATCCTGTACTTATTAGAGCGAAAAACTCGATTCAGTGAGTAAGCTGTTCGAATCGCGAACCGATTCAGACTCACTTACTGACCGATTCATTACACACAACCGAACCAAAACCGTGGTTTTGATATAAACAGCAGACAGAAATTACAAGACATCACGCACTGTCAAAAAAACGTGTTTTTGCGTCTATCAAAGCAGTTCAGTTTTTATGAAAACATAGAAAAATGCGTTTTTTTACAGCTTAGGATCATTGCCGCCACATTTAAGACACCATACGGCAACGTAAAAGTACTTAAACTTTAAAAATAAGTCTCGAAATAACATTACTCTCGTTGTTTCGAACGTAAGAAGGTTGATACAGATTTTGGACTCACGAACTGCCTTTCAGCCAATCACTTACCCGAAAGTTACGTCACCCTATTAATATTCATAAGCCAGGCTAAGAAGGTTTGAAATGTGTGCCCTCACTTTCCAGATCGTTCCTACACCCCTGTGCCACAGCAAAGAAGCCAGCAACGCCACCGTTCGCATGCCACCGGCGTAGCCTTGAACCGCTGGCACGGTTCCCCCCCGCAAGCAAGACGAATTTGTTGCACCGGCGTCTGAAAGCGGCTTAAAGCAAACACGAGCGCGGTACTAGAGGAGCTGACCGGTGCTGAAACCGCTGCCTAATGATACCGTGTGCACCGAGTCTACAGTATGCATCATTAATAATCTGTGAACACTTTCCAACGTTTCAGTTTATGAAATATGCACAGCTGTGAAATGCTTATTTGGCGGTTTGAGTCTGAATAAATCTTCTTACACAGACAAAACTTTTACATATTTTCCCACTGTTTGACTGACGCTCTGCGACAAAAGCTGCAGGCAGGCAGGCCGACAACATCTCAAACTTTCAGCAATCTGGGCGGTGCAGCACAGCAGCATCTCTGTCGGTAAAGGTGGGTGATTCCCACGCCACGCAGTAACGCAAATCACGGAGCACATACTCACACATAAGCGTGGTAAATAAACGCCCAGCCGCGGGGTCTTTCCAGCGCATTGTAAAGGAAATTTTGCAGTCTGCGATAACGCGCGTTTCTTTTGTGAGCGATGCTCCCTCTGGAGATGCTGGACCTCGGTCTGCACAGGATGCTGCCCCGTTTTGTGCTCTCCGAACCGGCGATAAGAAGTGCCCCGTCTCGGCTCGTCTCCGCAGCCCCGGGGTCCAGTCCCACAAAGCCGACTTTCAGTTTCTTCTCCCCAGCCGGAGGGTGATAAACTTCACCGTTGGCCGATTTTTTCACCATCCTTACAGTTTGACAGATCCAAACGAGTGTATAAAGTAGTCGTGGGCAGACATTGCCGAACCGGGGTGTGTTCCGTAGTGCGGTGGTCTCGTACTAAAAGCCAATTGAAACGCTAAGGCGAAACTGCAATGGGTAGTCCTTTATCTTTACGCCTTCCGGCTGCTGTACGAGCCTCTTAATGTTTCAGCAGTCGGATTTGGGATGAAGGGGCTGATGTGACAAATAGTTGCAAGTGGTAAATAATTAGAAAGCTAGTTAAATCATTCATAGAAGGAAAGGAAATAGAACTTTGCAATGCTGAAATCTTATCTCAATCATGCCAATGAAAAAAAAAACAGCCTCACGACGGTGACAAGGTTGTTGTCACGATAAAAAAGGTGATGTTTACCTTGGGTAAAACTGTAAAACGTTATAAAATCTCATAAAAAGGGTTCATTTATGTACTGTTGTGCAACTAGACAAGTCTATAGGGCAGAACAATCAAAAGATGTGGTTTAATTAAAAAGTGCAATTGGATGTTTCACTGTTGTTAACATCTCTCCATGCCCACTTACACATACTATAACCTGTTAATGTCTAACAATGACAGATCAGAAGTAATTTATAAACAGATACTCTTTTATTTCGATATTAGCAATTAAATACAGTATAGAGACAAACCTATGGTTTACTCCTGTCAGACTGAAGGGTGCTTTAAAATCGCCACACTGTTATCGGGAAATGAGGGTCACATACTGAGCTTTAGAGTACAAGGCAATTTTACATCTCTAATTAGACAATTCTGGATTTCCTGCAGGTCTTCAGTTTTACCTGAAGGTGCACTCTTGGAGGATCCAAATTTAGATATAAAATTACATTAACTCAGAAAGGAGAACTTTATACAACGTTTTTAATTCAACACTGAGTTAAAAACAAGTGGATATAAGTTTAAGAGCCATTTAAATGTATAATTAACAGTTCAGGACAGCATGAAGACAGACACTTCACAGTCAAACATTAATATAAACTATAAGTTAAATATATTTGCAGATGCAGATTAGATCTACTCCTTCACTCCACCAGTGAGATTTTGATTAAACTGCTCTTATTAATAAAAACAGAATCTGTAAAATTAAGAAAATAATTTTGAAATAAAAGAAAAGACCAAAAACCTAAGGCCCTTAAAAGAAAGACTAGATTTGTAAGCACCATTGAATTTTTACAAAGAGCACACTTTGATGCAAGATGTCAAAACTGGCAATATAAACTTAAAATGGTACAGAACAGCAGTTTAAAGTAAAAAAAGACATTTGAATACATGCATATCATGTTTCGGCTGACTGATTAGTGATGTTAAATTACGCAGTCATAACTTTTGAAAGGGGAATAGCACAATAATGGACCGAGATGGTGCAGAAACCTGAGATTTTAATATACAGTGATAGGAACATGCTAATGCTAATGCTACGTCTTTGGGTTTTACTAGATTTAGGTCTATCATACAGAAATGATAGGACGTGGACATTATAAAGCATAGTAACAAGCAACATACAATCACACTGCACAGATTCTGTGGATTAAAACACTTGTTTCCAGTTTAAAAACCATTTGATTTGAGGACCAAATAAAATGTTAAAATCCAATTCAAATAAATCAACATTTGCCAGCACTAGGCTTCAATTTGGATATATATGAAGAGAAAAACAACACTATTTATTAGCATAAATTCAAGTATTATTTAAAATGTTTTATCATGGTTTTTAAGTTGCAGCATCTAACTTCCATGCTCATATGTAACAGACAACGACGTGTTATGAACTACAATACAAACACGATGAACGTCTCATTAAGGTTTCGTTAAGACATGATGCTTTGCTGCGACCTTAGTGACCTTATATACTCAAATCTACTAATTTGAGCAAATACTGTCAACTGTCAGGACTATTGAAGGTAAGATATATAACAATATATATATTAAAAAAAAATGAAATGCAGACTTTGCATGTTACAAAAGCCCTCACAAACTGTACATACTACCTTAACTAGTCCAAACTACTCTGGGAACACTGTTAAAATTTCCAGGCCTTCTTGGTTACTGACCACAAAGCTGAAGTTAGAAATTTAAATATCGAACACATCGTGCAAAAGCACAATAAAGATTCCTATCCAAATATACACTAAGTATACAAAATGAAAGATGTACAATATTATGTTTTAACATTATTAATACTCTTTAAATTATCGCACTGCTGTTCCCAAAGAGCATATGCTTATCCCTCTGAAACATACATATATATTTACCTAAATACAAAACTTCAATAAAATCCTACTATAGCTATTAATTCTTCACATGATCCCTTTGCGCTTCTCTGTTTTCTAATGTACAGTACGTTTAATGAACACTGAAGAACACAAGCATTTTTATTGTGCTTTTCCAAACAGCCGCACAAAGCAGCTCCGTAGAACAGTCACGCACTGTAACATAGCATTGATTCATGCTTAAAAAGTGCTATACACCAGGGACGGGCAGACATAATGGTATTTTTTTTTTTTCTCTCAGTTGATCAATAACAGTTTCAATCTTCAATATCGCTAGTGAAATCTTGGATTTTGTATGCAGGCGTATGTTTTTGTATCGTTTGAGAAGCTGATAGCCTCCATCTGTTTCCCTGTGCCGCTGATGGAACTTCACAATAAAATTGTGCTGTTAAACAGACTCAAACTTATTTTAAACACAGTGACGGATATGAATTAAGATTTTGAAACTGGTCCATGTAGGCTGGAATGATTTCAGTACTTTCGTAATACCTGATACGAGTGAGAGAATCGCAACAGCTCTCTGAGGGCACCACCTCCCATGACACAGTGCAGACACACTCATGCTAAGCTACAGTAATTGCACATAATCACCACGTATCTGAACTTAACGACTTAACGTCACCATCCAGACCGAACCACCCTACTTGCTGACGCAAGACTGCAGTCAGAGGCGAAAGGAAGATATAATACAGCCTTTTACAGTTAGATTTAGCCGTTCACATGCCAGTCCAGATCCATTAGGAGATCAAACAATGTAGCATTGTGGGCAGACACTGCTAGCCAAGATTAGCATCGTTAGCATTAGCGATTTTCTCAGCTGCCAGAGCAGGAGATAAAGGTAGCCGGACGGTTCTCATTCCAGGTCGTGTTGACCTCAGCCGGACCTCTCTGGATGAGGCTGGCCGGGAGTTGAGATGTGCTGAGGCATGGTCTCAAAATGATAAGCCAGTCTTGATATCTCCCAGCAGCTAGAAGGCCTGAGAGACGGACGTCACCTTATTCAAAGATCTCCATCGGAGGGGGGTAAACACAACCTGAAGAGCCTGTGATGAAGATTCAAAAGGGTTTGGTTACTGTAGAAGATTCATTCAACTTTCAATTTTTAATGTCAGTGAGGTCTTTAAATAGCAAGAATCAGTGATACCTGGGAGCAAAAGGTGGCATCTGGTCCATTACTCTGAGATTTTTGGCAGAAATCTCCACTCTGGTGCCCTGTGAATAAAGACAGTTATTAGTGCCTGTTGGAATACTGTTATAATAGCTCAAATGTCAGAATATTTAGTTTAGACTTTGTCGGTTCCTGAGTATGTATTACTAGTTTGTTACTCAAATGACCAATAACTCTTTTAGCTTTTTGACTACTTGCCCACACATACTTATTGATACATTCAAGCATATGTCAAGCACTGGAGGTGTGTAGGCACCAGTGTTGTAAGCATGTTACTTCAAAAAAGTAATTAGTTATAGTTACTTCTCACAAATGGTAACCGAGTTAGTAACTGAGTTACATCATTATAAAAGTAACGAATTACCAGGGAAAGTAGCTATTGTGTGTAAAAAATGTTTAAATATGTCAAATAACTTGGATGCCCCCAATATTATATGTGTTGAATGAAATTTAAATTAAATTAATGAGATTTTTGTTTATTCACCACATATATAAAGCTTAATGGCACAGTTTTTTAAACATCTGAATGTAAACTTAGCATCAATCAGTCAAGCATTATAATATGACATTATGATAATTTAGAATTAAACTTTAGAACTTTAGAATAACCATGTATGAATGCATATTTGTCATGTTGACTGAACTTGTAACGTAGTATTTCTATAAAAAAGGGGAACTAAAAATAATACTGAAAAGATAACAAAACTAATACGAATTCTACTACTAATAACAATATAAAACACACTAAAGATTAAAGAGCTGCTGGGTTCATGAATATTAATCATATTGTCTGTGTTCGCTCAAACTGATTTGCTGAAATCAAAACAGAGGTGATAACTGTTAAGCGCCAGCCAATGAGATTGCCGTTTGCGAATTAGTTCCGCCTACTACTGGAGAAACCGGCAGTTCTGAAAAGCTGAGGAATTCCAGAGGAGCTCTGTTAGTTTGACAGGAAAATACAGCAAAGAATATAGTTTACATGTAGCGTGTCAATTCTGCATGGTATACAAGACTCTTTGCGTGTGTGTGAGACAAAACGACGGCTAGTCATGTGCCTTCACACTAGATTTTATGGTTCGCCGAATACAGGTACGCTTTTCATCTGACCATCAGGTATTGATACCAATCAAAAGCTTTTTTACATTGCTTAAAGTAAAAAAAAAACATGGCAAGAATTTTAACATAACGACTTTATTTGCGTTCACCACAACGAATGCGTGTTTTTAAGTGTACAGAAGCATTTTAGTGGTCACCTACTAGGCAAAATACATAGAGTAAATCACAGCATACAGCAAGTTTTTTTTTTTTTTTTTTACTTCAAATACCCAGTATGATGCTCTTATTTAACAACTTGTGCTGTGATGTATGTGTCATTGTCATAATGCCTTAAGGATGCCATAGTACCACCTACTGGCTAAGTCAAAAGTTATATATCATAACACACGTCAGCTTGTAACTACATTTGTTTTCTAATTACACTAGACATTTTATGGCTAAACAAATCTATTCAGTCATAAAACATGCATGTGATTGGCCCAGAAGTTTCTACTTGCAGCTATAATATGTTTCAGTGTTTAATCATTTGTAATATCTTGTGTATATACATTCTTTTCTATTTAAACTGTATTTTTCTTGTCATTAGACGTTAATATAGATTAAGTGAAATAGAATTTAAATAGAAAAGAAAAAGTAAATGCAACAAATATAGACAATAATCCTTGACTGAAAATGTAAAACTAAATTTGGCCTTACTACACTACCAGTCAAAAGTTTTTTAACGGTAAGATATTTAAAGAAGTCTCTTCTGCTCACCAAGCCTGTATTTATTTGAGCCAAAATACAGTAAAAGCAGTAATATTGTGAAATATTTTTACTATTTAAAATAACTGCTTTCTATTTGAATAATTAAAAAAAAATGCTAAATTTTCAGCATTATTACTCCAGTCTTCAGTGTCATGTGATCTCTCAGAAATCGTTCTAATATTCTTATTAATATGTAAAACAGTTGAGTACATTTTTTCAGGATTCTTGTTTTGTTTTGTTTTTTAAAGCAGCAAATCAGAATATTACAGTGATTTCTAAAGAATCATGTGACTGGAGTGATGATGCTAAAAATTCACCTTTGAAATCACAGGAATAACATTTTAAAATATATTCAAATAGAAAACATTTATTAAAAGTAGTAAAAATATTTTAAAATGCTGTACTTTGGTCAAATAAATGTAAAAACATTTAAAATCTTACTGTTCAAAAATGTTTGACTGACAATGTACATGAAAAATTGTTTTATAAGAATTAAGTGAAAAGTAAAGAGACAGAGAGTAGTTAAATCCATTACCATCCATTAAAATATACTTCAGAGATACTGAACTCTGAAATAAGGAGCATAGATGAAGATCTTTACCAGTTAACAAAAACGTGTTAGTAAGCTGTACCTGTTTACGCATGATGTCCATGGTCTGCATTAGGCAGCGGGGCATGAGGCCATGGTTTCTAGCTAAAGTAATGGCCTGCTCCAATGACACAGTCAGAGTACACCTACACAGAACAGAAACATTAGTCAACAGGCAGTTTAGACAATCTGTTATATTTGATTTACCATAGTGTAGCGGTAACCTAGGATACGAATCAAATGCTCATTTGAGCAAGAAATAAATGAAAGTCAAAGTAAAACTAAATTTACAGTAGAAACTTGACTGTGGCTCCACTTCAGTAGTAAGAGGCTTAAAGATGCGAAGCATGTTTTTTCTCAATAAAACCTTATTCCCATCTGTGGTTTCACGATTGACTATTGGATCTAGAGCAACATGAAAACAACATTTGACTGCAGGTACCTCTGCATCCCAGTGGCACACATGGTAATGTGACAGGCTCCCAGCCGGTTGCAGAGTTCGGAGGACACCACAAGAACACTGACTCCAGAGGGCTGACCCGCACAGCCAGGTTTTACATTCATATACATCTGCATGAGCCGACAGAGGTCGTCCAAGGTGTTAAGCGGCCGGAGGAGCTGGAGATTAAAATGATTAAATTAAACTTTCTGGTTTTAAATTTTAATAAGAAATTTTTTGATGTATTGATTTCCTTGCATTTTGATTGTGGCCTCTTTGTTAGAGTTTATTAGGAAGTTTATTAAGAGAAATCTTAATAAAAGAAGTCTCTTACGATCACAAATGCTACATTTTTTTGTTTTACAATACATTTAACACTGTAAGATTGTGAAATATTATTACAATTTAAAAATAATTATTTTCTGTTTTAATATTTAAAAAAAATATTTATTCCTATGATGGCAAAACTGAATTTTCAGCAGCCATTCAGAAATCATTTTAATATGCTGATTTGGTGTTCAAGAAACATTTATCATAATTATTAATTCTGAACAATATCAGCATTTGAATTGTTTGTGGAAACTGTTATAATTTTTTCAGGATTCTTTAATGAATAGAAAGTTCAAAATAATAGAATTTATTTCTGTAACATTGTAAATGCCTTCACTTTCACTATTGAGCAATTTAATGCATCCTTGCTGTATATATACAGTATATATACACACTACCAGTCAAAGGTTTTTGAACAGAAAGATTTTTAATATTTTTTAAAGAAGGATCTTCTGCTCACCAAGCCTGCATTTATTTGATCCAAAGTACAGCAAAGACAGTAACATTTTTGAAATATTATTACTATTTAAAATAACTGCTTTCTATTTGAATATATTTTAAAATGCAACTTATTCCTGTGATCAAAGCTAAATTTTCAGCATCATTACTCCAGTCTTCAGTGTCACATGATTCGTCAGAAATTATTCTAATATACCTATGGCTGATTTGCTGTTCAAGAAACATTTTATTATTATTATTATTATTAGCAATATTTAAAACAGTTGA
Organism: Labeo rohita; assembly: GCF_022985175.1. Taxonomy (NCBI): domain Eukaryota; kingdom Metazoa; phylum Chordata; class Actinopteri; order Cypriniformes; family Cyprinidae; genus Labeo; species Labeo rohita. The sequence continues at coordinate 19,718,295 of NC_066876.1, read as the reverse complement.
GTACATATTTTAAGGATTCTTTGATGAATAGAAAGATCCAATGATCAGCATTTATCTGAAATAAAATGCTTTTGTAACATTACACATTATACCATTCAAAAGCCAGTCATAATAAGTCAGTATAATTTTTTTCTTTCTTTTTTAGAAAAGAAATTATAGAAATGAATACTTTTATTTAGCAAGGATGCTTTAAATTGATGATAAAGACATTTATAATGTTACAAAAGATTTGTATTTCAGATAAATGCTGTTCTTCTGAACTTTCTATTCATCAAAGAAACCTGAAAAAATTCTATTCAGTTGCTTTCAACATAATAATAATAATAAATGTTTTTTAAGCAGCAAATCAGAATATTAGAATAATTTCTGAAGAATCATGTGACTGGAGTAATGATGCTAAAAATCAGTTTTGAAATCATCAAATCACATAAAATTTGAAAATATATTCAAATAGAAAACGGTTATCTTACTGCTGAATTTGACTGTTTTTGCTGTACTTTGGATCAAATAAATACAGGCTTGGTGAGCAGAAGAGACTTCTTTAAAAAACATTAAAAATCCTGGTAGTGATTGGTAGTGTTTGTGTATGTGTGTGTGTATATATATATATATATATATATAAATTACTGACCAAACAATTGAACAGTAGTGTATAAGGATATTACCTGGTCTATTTTCATTGCAGTGGAATTTGAGTCTGAGTTTGATTTCTCCAGATAAAAAGCCCTGAAAAATGAAAATACATAAACAATAAGCACTTCAAACCTTCATTATAGAAATTATTTACTTAATGACGTGTTTAATAACTTATACTTTTAAAGTTATCTGTTTAAACTATGTTATCCATTTAGAAAAAGTTACCAGCAAAAATAAAACCAATCAATACTTTCAGCAAAGGTGACTCTGTATGATGGCCACATGCCGCTAAAGATCTGTACCTGAGTTTGCGGTAATAACCTTTGACCTTCTCCAGTGACAGAGCATTTGTGCGCTGCTGAAACTCTTCCATGGCAATGAAATCCTGAGACAACACACCCTCTGGCTTCTCCATCCCTGATAAAAAAAAAAGAAGAAAATGCAGATAAACGTCATGTTTTGCCCATTGCTGTAGTGCTCTCCACACACCACTAGATGGAGCCCAAAGCTCATCAAGAAAACAGAGTGGCTTTAATTAGCTCTAAATGAACACATCATGACCATGTCTAACTCTGGGCTGATGCACACAAAACAGACATCTGAGTAAGCATTGCCTTTAAAATCTAGAATATGAAAGTTTTAAGACTTGTATGGCTTAATATAATGTAACTGATATCTCATACTGAAATATGTAGTAGAAAACACATCAAAGATTTACGTTATATAAAAAATCCACATTGTTTTATACATATTTTGGACTATGAGGGTTGCCATTATTTCAATGTCATGAAATGGTTGCACTTCACAACTACTGGCACTACTTTTTATTCGCAACTTGGAAAATAAAGTACTGATACGATGACCACAGCCACTGAAAGAGCCAAATGCTGACGCAAATAAATAAAGGACACTTCTCTTGTCTTGATTTATTCTCATCACATTACATTATGGGATAGGCGTTTCCTCAAAGGAAGCATGCCTGGCATCTTAAGAGGCTGCGTAATTAAGACGGCAACCTTTCTGAACAGCCTATAGTGCCTTTAAATACAACCTCAGTAGGTAGCTCTTAAAGTTTTTATATTGTAAATTACAAATGAAACATTTTAGAATGGAAATAGTCATGTTCCTTTTGTCTGTTCCCACCTCTAGTGAAGAGGACTGATTGAAGCTTCAAAGAGCCTCCGTTCTGCAGTCTTGTTGGCAGCTCGCTGATATGACAGCTGTCCAAGAACATTGTCACCCTGATGGCCTGCCGACTGCCCTCCACCTGGTAATGCACAGATGTATCTGGAAAAAAAAAGTGCATTAAAGCACACATGAGTCACAGTGATAGAGCATTTAAAATTCTATGCAATTTCAACCCTTTTCTTTCAAACTACTGCATTTAAGTCTGTCCTGTACATATAAAGTATCTTTTATGTTTGAGGTCACACTGGGAAACTTGTGAGGTTAATTAGGTTGTAATTAGACTCATAAGATGAGTACAGGCAGAAGCCTCACAGATGTGTGAAATGGGAAAAAAAAGCCAAGCTGTTCACATTTGTACAGCACAGAGATGACCTTGTAAATAAAACACCTTTGCGGCAGGAACAAACCACAGAGCAGAACATCCTCCCTCGGATTCACTCAAACCAAAACAGACGAAGACGGCAGATAAAGCTGTTCTCGTATCACAACTAACAGCGCTGACATTCCTGAAGAGGACATCTGGAGGGTGTGTGTATGTTTGTGAGGAGGGGGAAGGGGTGCTGCTATATAAGGATGAGAGTTTTGGCTTTCACTTTTTAGTGGAATCACACACAGCTTTTATCAGAGAAAGGGAGGGACCCGGGATGTAACTATTTATACAGGAAAGGAATTTGTGGTTGTTGTTGGCGCTAAAAGAATGTATTTTAAACCGTTAATTTACTCATAATTTAATATATTGTTTTTTCTGTTGGCACTGGGATTGACAAGCTATTACTTGATGTGCTAATATATGTGGTGTGATGTCATACTTGGGACGAGGCACTCGTTCTCCAGTGGGCGGAACAGCACAGTGACTTTCTCCAGATCCTGCAGCGCTGCTTTTGTATCTTCCAGCATGATTCGCTCTTCTCTCTGTTAAAAAAAACAGTTCTTGCTGAAGCAGGAGACTATATGACTGAAATGATTCTGCACACATCCTGGAAAATCCAGGATATGATGGCCTTGGTTCTGTATTTAGTCTTGAGATTCAATTCCAAAACACTATTATCATGCTTGTGTACATTAGTAGAAAGCACTGAGACATTGTGGGATGACTGTCATTGAATCAGCTATGAGAAGAGGTAACTTCTGGTAATGTCTTACCACATGTGGAGAGAGTGATGACTGGAAGTTAAAGAGCACTCCGATGGTGGCGATCTGCTCCAGCCATTTCCGGCTGACCTCTTTACTGTCCTCCTCATACTCTCCGTTGTTGTTGAAACGCAGGTTCAGAGCATTCACAAGCTGCTCCGCCAATGCACACAGCGCCCCCACTAGAGACTGGCAGAATATGACATCCCGCCGCAACTGGAGTTCTGTGTCTGTGACAGAAGAGTAGAAAATAATTCATTATATTTGTATAAATTTATGTATATGTGTGTGTACACTCACATTTATTCACTATGGAAAATATTTTAGTATTTTTCACTTCTTTGCTTCACATTTTTATGAATCAATAAATTATACCCCAATCATTTGTTTAAATTATAATATAAATTATAATATATTATACTATAAATATTATTGTATATACATATTTAGTACTCTGATGAAGAGATACACTACTTTTCGAAGCTAAACTTACTTGATCAAAAATACAGTAAAAAAGGCAATATTGAGAAATATTATTATACTTATTAATATATTTTAAAATGTTTTTTTCTTTTCCTGTGATGACAACTGAACTTTAAGCAGACATTTCTCCAGTCTTCATTTTGTTTTATTATTAATGTTGAAAACAGCTGTTATTAGTATTTTCGTTTACATTTATTTCAGGATTCTTTGATAATCGGAAAGATTATACAACATAGTCAAAAGTTTTTAAACATTACGTTTTTTAATGTTTTTTAAAGAAGTCCCTTCTGTGCACCAAGCCTTTATTTGTTTGATTCAAAGTTCAGTAAAAACAGTAAAATTCTGAAATATTTTTACTATTTAAAATAACTATTTTCTATTTGAATATATTTTAAAATGTAATTCATTCCTGTTATTTTAAAGCTGTTTCTTAGCATCATTACTCCAGTCACATGACCTTTCAGAAATCAGAAACATTTTGATTTGCTGCTCAAAAAAACATTTATTAATATGATGTTGAAAACAGATGAGACTTTTTTCAGGTTTCTTTGATGAATAGAGAAAGATCTGAAATAGAAATCTTTTGCAACATTATAAATGTCTTTATCATCACATTTGATCAATTTAAAGCATCCTTGCTAAAGAAAAGTATTAATTTCTATAATTTCTTTCCCAAAGAAAAAAAAAAAAAGAATTATACTGACTGCAAGCTTTTGAATGGTATAGTGTCTATATTGAATCCTATAATCCTGAATAAAATGTACTCTGTTTTAAAGAGTTTTTAAAACTCTTTTAAATATTGATAATAACAATAATAATAAAAATAGTGTTTCTTGAACAGCAAATCAGCATATTAGAATGATTATTGAAGGATCATGTGACACTGAAGACTGGAGTAATGGTGCTGAAAATTTAGCTTTGATCACAGGAATAAATTACACTTTAAAATATATTCAAATAGAAAGCAATTATTTTACATAGTAAAAAATTTCAAAGTATTACTGCTTTTGCTGTACTTTGGATCAAATAAATGCAGGCTTGGTGAGCAGAAGAGACATCTTTAAAAAAACATTAATCTTACTGTTCAAAAACAGAAAAAATGAGAAACAGAAAAAACAGAAAAAATCTTTCTGAATGTCTTTAATGTCTCTTTTGGTCACCTTTAATCAATTTCGTAGTTACAATAAATGTATTAATTGCTTTTAAAAAATCTTATTGACCCCAAACTTTTGAACAGCAGCATATATTGTACGGGTTTTTCAATTTGATCGCTTTGAAATTTATGAATGTGTCAGAAGCCATTACTAACTGTGCTATTTTTTTACTGTTGTAACTACCGTTTTATAGCTTTTAATTGCTCTAATTGAAAGTTTTATTGGCAGATGTCACTAATGCTGATTAATCTACTGTTAACAGATCAGCATATATCCCATACAGTGGTCTGAGGGGAATGTCCTAAAACAGTTGTAAGCTGTGCTTAGAGTGTGTAATACTTTAAGCAGATGGTGGGTTTCACAGCAGCGCTGGGTGGGAACAGGGATTGAAGCTGCTGTCTGTGTGGAGCAGTAGGGATAAGGGCTCTAGATCAGGTTCCAAAGCAAACGCTCAACAGCTTCCATATGTCTCTTACCACAGACCCCACGGGACAAACCCACTCTCTCCATTCTCTGGTTTTATCTGTGTCTACTGCTCGCTCAGAAGCTCACAAACAGACACACCCCACTGCAACTTGTCTGCACGCACACAAACGCATGTACACACTCCCTGCTGGAGAATTCCAATAAAACACTCCCTTATCAAAGCACATAGAGGTGTCTGTAAATACAGCACAATCCAGAACAGTAGTAGGGATGATAAATCACACACACTACAGTTGATTTTCTAAAATCTCACACAGATGATGACGTAAGTGCATGACCATGTAAACATTCAGGGTTGACTTTTAATAGCTATTTGAAATGATCTACAATGGTCAAGTTCACCAAGGGGAAGGTTCAAATCTAGAGCAACTTACCAGTGCATTTAAGCAACGCCAACAAGAGTTGACTCCTTCCATCTGCAACACAGTTATAAACAGACATGAATACAATCCAATGCACAATAATACAGGACAATATAGCCGTATTGCTAGTTTTGGGAAACCTCAATATGAAACGGTTTTGTGATCCAAGGGGCTGTTCACACAGCATGTGTTTTTGAATTTTCACTGCAATGCTTTTCCATAGTTTTTTACATGTTAGACACACGACGTCTGCCTTTTGCAGCGTATCGCGCAGTACCGCAAATGTTATTTCATAAATCATTATTAAAATGATGCACGCTGATAATTTGTGTACTATAAAACCAGCACAGTTATTAATTTTTTAAGGAACATTCAGGCTTGAACCTACCCTCTACAAAGCGATGAAGGCTGTTAACTAAAGATTTAATTGAAATAGGCAGGTTCCATGGGTCCTCCTGGATGTTCTTGTGCAAGACATGCCGCCAACGTGCAGTCCAGTCATCTGTATGCCGAAACTCTGTTAATGAATAAAAGTGAGTTAATAAATATATATATATATATATATATATATATAATATATATATATATATTTATATAGGACAATATACAAAAAAATGGCCAAAAAGTTTCACAAATGTGCTTTGTAATATCTTACAAATGTCTGACTACGTCAACAGGTGTAATTTTTTGAAGCCTGTTTTTTTTTTCAGAATTGCGTGATATAAACTTATAATTGCAAGTTATAAAGTCATAATTTTGAGATATAAAGTCACAATTTAGACTTTTTTCTCAGAATTGTGTGATATAAACTCAACTGCAAGTTATAAAGTCAGAATTTGCTAGCTTTTTATCTTGCAATCCCATTTTTTTTCTTGCAATTGCAATTTTACGTCACAATTCTGACTTTTTTCTCAGAATTGTAAGATATAATCTCGCAATTGTGAGCAATAGAGTCAGAATTGCCGAATATAAACTTGAAATTCTGACTTTTTTTCCTCAGAATTACGTGATATAAACTTGCAATGCCAAGTTATAAACTCGCAATTCTGAGAAATAAACTTGCACGTTTGAGAAATAAGGTCACGATTCTGAGAAATAAACTCCCAACTCTGAGAAATAAAGTCAGAACTCTGAGATATAAACAATTCAGACTTTTTTCTCAAAATTGCAAGTTTTTACCTTACAATTTTGACTTTTTTTTTTCAGAATTTTGAGTTAATGACTTGAAATTTCAAACTTTATAACATGCAATTCTGAGAACACATCAGTCTTTTTTAAAATGTAAAAAAAAGCCTTTATCTCACCTTTATCTCACAATTCTGAATTTATAACTCGCAAATTACAAGTTTACCACTATTCTGAGAAAAAAGTCAGAATTGCGAGATACAAACTTTTGCGAGTTAATATCAAAAAATTGTGAGAAAAAAGTAAAAATTGTTAGTTTATATCTCACAGTTCTGAGAAAAAGTCAGAATTGTGATATCATAATTCTAACTTTATAACTCGCAGTTGTGAGTTTATATCACAATTCTGTGAAAAAATTCAGAATTGTGACTTCACATCTCAAAATTCTGACTTTATAACTTGCAATTGAGTTTATATCACGCAATTCTGAGAAAAAAGTCTAAATTGTGACTTTATATCTAGCAATTCTGACTTTATAACTCACAATTGTTTATATCACACAATTCTGAGAAAAAAGTCCGAATTCTGACTTTACATCTCAAAATTCAGACTTTATAAATTATAAGTAATTATAAGTTTATATCATGCAATTCTGAAAAAAAAATTCTGAATTGTGACTTTATACCTAGCAATTCTGACTTATAAACTCACAATTGCGAGTTATAATCACAATTCTGAGAAAAAAAGTCTAAATTGTGACTTTATATCTAGCAATTCTGACTTTATAACTTACAACTGCGAGTTTACATATATATAAAAAAAATAAAAATTGCGAGTTTATATTGCGCAGCTCTTAGAAAAAAGTCAGAATTGTGAGATAAAAGTAGCAATAACCTTTTTTTATTTTTTATTCAATGGCAAAATGGGCTTCCCTAGTACTTAGCAGGGTGAACTCAAACAAAAATTCACAAAATACGCAACTGCTCTCAGACCCCTATATTTAACGTAGAGGCTAATTATAACCACACTCCCCTAAAATACATAACACACATAGGAGAAACTACTGTGGTATTCTCACATGCAGAGGTAATAACGTACAGATGCAAAAAGAAACATTCACACACCCCTACCCACCTATAAAAGTCCCCCCCACACACTAACGGAGAACCCAAATACACACATCCCTCAAATGAGTTTCCAAACATAGCATTCAAATATAGCGCACACACACACCCGACCGGGCGTTACCTGGCTGACTGTGGTCGGTGTGAAAATGCTTGGTTTCCTCGCAAGCTTTGCTCATGACAGAGCCCTTCAGGAGACTGTTGATTGAGTCAACCTGAGAATGAAAAAGACACAGTTAAGCCCATCACCACACATGCATCCTGCGCTAACTGAAGAGTGGCAACACGCCCTTGCTAACGGCATGCCTGCTGCTTTCAGTCTGTCCACATGTAACCTGTCTGTGCTGGCTAAAAGAGCTCATTATTGATATCTGGAAAGCTGAGGGGGGGGTCAAAATCTGGTGACCTCCAGAAGACGATGGATTTAGAGGTCAAAGAGCAAGGGTGCAGAGGTCAAAGAGTGCTCACTAGAGATGACGGTAATGTGATAAACGACACTATGGGCGTAAGTGAGGTAGAAGACAGGGAAACTCAGAGTGGAAGTATTGATGAAGAGCAAAAATAGAAGACAAAATAAGGAAGTGAGTGGTGTCAGACAAAGGGCAACAGTTACAAAGGGAATATCAAGTTTAAATTGGCAAAAGAGGCTAGAGGTTTGATTTATGAGAGGGGAAATCAATATACCTGATTGAAAAGGTGTTCCAGACATCCGTGAAGTTTATCCTGCTTGTCTAAAGGGATCTGCATATCACATGGCAACTCATCTCCTGAAAAGCAAAATAAAAGTAGCATGTCCTTTCAGTTATTGTCCTTACTTTTTAACACTGTAACCGCATCTGACAGACGACAGTTACCTGAGCCCATCTCATCACTGCCCAAGTAAGAACTGTTGCTCCGGACACTGGTGTATGACAGCACTGAGTCCCGGTTACTGTTACATTCACTGTGAACACACACAAATACCAATGTGTTTATGTGATGAAAAAGAACGCCTGCAGAAACAAGTTCCAGTTTTATCAATATTTAATCATTTACAAAAAATGTGACCCTGGACCACAAACCTTTTTGTCTTAAAAGTCTTAAAGGAGTTCACTTTCAGAACAAAAATTGACAGAAAATGTACTCACCCCCTTGTCATCCAAGATGTTCATGACTTTCTTTCTTCAGTCATAAAGAAATCACGTTTCTTGAGGGAAACATTTCAGGATTTTTCTCCATATAGTGGATTTCTATGGTGCCCGTGAGTTTGAACTTCCAATATACAGTTTCAATGCAGCTTCAAAGGGCTTTCAACGATCCCAGCCAAGAAAGAAGGGTCTTATCTAGCGAAACGATCTAGCGACAGTGTAATCTGGGTCAATACAGTTAGGGTATGTCGAAAAACTCCCGTCTAATTTTCTCCTCCAACTTCAAAATCGTAAAAGGGCATTTGATCTTCTTTACACAATCACTGGGTCGGTACTTTTTTGTACAATTTTGAAGTTGGAGGAGAAAACGAGATTTTTTGACATACCCTAACTGACCTGGATTACTCAGCCTACGCATATGCACAATCACAGATCTAGACAAGACAAGCATTTGAGGTTAAAACGCAAACAAACTGTAATTTTTTTTTTAGAAAATAACCGATCGTTTCGCTAGACAAGGCCCTTATTCCTCAGCTGGGATCGTTTAGAGCCCTTTGAAGCTGCATTTAATCTGCATTTTGGAAGTTCAAACTCAGGGGCACCATAGAAGTCCACTATATGGAGAACATTCCTGAATTGTTTTCCTCAAGAAACGTAATTTCTTTATGACTGAAGAAAGAAAGACGTGAACATCTTGGATGACAAGGGAGTGAGTAAATTTCCTGTAATTTTTTGTTCTGGAAGTGAACTTCTCCTTTAAGCAGCACGGTTATTTTTTTAGCAATAGCCAAAAAATACATTGTATGGATCACAAAAAGCATTAGGATGTTAAGTAAAGATCATGTTCCATGAAGATATTTTGTAAATTTCCTAATATAAATTGATCAAAACTTAACTTTTGATTAGTAATGTGCATTGCTAAGAACTTCATTTGGACAACTTTAAAGGTGATTTTCTCAGTATTTAGATTTTTTTGCACCCTCAGATTCCAGATTTTCAAATAGTCGTATCTCGGTCAAATATTGTCATATGCCAAAAAACCGTATATCAATGGAAAGCTTACTTATTCATTTCAAATCAATTTCAAAAATGTACCCTTAAGAGTGGTTTTGAGGTCTAGGGTCACAAATGTTTAAACTGTTCTCAAAGCATTATAGTTAGTCAAACAGATGTGAATTTCAGTAATTATTTAGTAAGCTGAAGAAAAATGACAAATATAAAAGGAAAACTTCACTGAAACCAGTATCTTGCCAATATCTCAGTATGGCCATTTCATTCCTGTTCATTTTATGATTATATTTACTGCTATACAGTGGCAGGACAGTGGTTGAACAGATTCATCAATTTGTTTAAGCTTAAAATGATAGATTGTGATTAGCTGATAATGCTTAGTTTAGGCTGCTCAGGTTAAATTAAAAAAAATAAATAAATAAAATAAAGCTTCCACAAATAATGTGGCAACTGGTTAAATTCACATGAATTTCTACGATCACAAAATTGCAAAATACCAAAGGGTCTGCACTATGACTTTTTCTTTTGTGGGACAAATTTGCATAGACATAAAAACGCTGAGAACTCTTTTTTCTTTCCGACAGAATAAAGAAAGTCATTAAGGTTTGGAACGACAAAGTTGATGAGTAAATGATGACAGAAATGTAATTTTGGGGTAAACTATCTCTTTAAAGGATTAGTTCACTCTAGAATTAGTTCACTCCAGGCGCGCTCTGTGTGTGGTTAGTTCTTCGTCTGTGTACTTAAAAATGGTAGGGTAGGACGAAAAACTCCATCTCATTTTTTCCTCCAACTTCAAAATTGTCCGTCATCATTGTTTTACCTTTTTTTGTAAAGGGTGTTTGACTTTCTTTGCACGTTCACTTTGTAAACACTGGGTCGGTACTTCCACCTACATCATGTGTGACCTTTCCAACGTGACTACATAATGCGTGAAGTCGTAGGCGCAAGACTAGTGCAAAATGAGCATTTGTGGTTAAAAAGTATATAAATTTTTATTTAAAAAAAGAAAAGACAGATCTTTTTGCTAAATAAGACCCTTATTCCTTGGCTGGGATTGTGTAGAGCCCTTTGAAGCTGCATTGAAACTGCAATTTGGACTTTCAACTCATTGATCCCTATTCAAGTCCACTATACAGAGAAAAATCCTCAAAAAACGTAATTTCTTTTTAACTGAAGAAGGACAGACATGAACATCTTGAATGACGGGTGAGTGAACTAATCCTTTTAGACAATTTCACACTGATTGTAAAAGCTGGAGTCATTTCACAACAATTTAAACATCAACAAGCTTCATGAGCAATTTCAACTTTTATCCACTTAGATCAACAATTTTAGGTGGACGTTTTCTTGGCAGCCTTGAAATGTTTATTCTGAAACAGAATGAAACTTTCGAAATGTGCTCCAAAAAAACTTGAGGGGGAAAACAGTACTTCAACCCACTAGTAGTAGAAAGACTAGAAGTAGTTCCCTTTCCCCACCCCACAATGAGAGGGGAGGCCAAATTTAGTGCCACCACAAGCCAAAAATGGAAGCAGATCGAGCTCATGACCAGCAGGTTGCAACACTCCCAGAAGTTTAAAGACAGAAAAAGGGAGCATCCCCTCTTATTTTACCATTCAACCTCTTAAACCCTTGAAATTTCATGTTCCCTAACATCCAGCCCTCTTCTCACGATAACAAGAACAGACGGCCTACCTACATCCCACAGACAAATCCAGTTACTTACTGTAAGAGCCTAAAAAAGTTTTCTATCTATAAAACATGACGGCTGCAGCTGTTCATGAGCTCATCCTATCACAGAGAAGCAGGATTTTAGAGTGGAACGCCACATAATGATAGAGGGTGCAAAAGCAGGCATCCGTTTATCCCGACAGAAGCATAAAATCTACTCGGCTGTGGTCAGCCTCAGTTTTGCCCTGCTCTGTCAGGTCTAGATGACAACCAAACAAACTTTGCTCCATATAATGATGACATAACAACGGTGACTGAATGTATTCTTTAGCGGTTACAGAGGGCGTCTGGGTTGCTGTAGCACAACAGGTTCTTTGTAAGGGATGTTTACGTGTCTGTTTTAGCAACATCTGTTGGACAGGAGGAGCAGACAGGAGCCCAGAAGCCCCGTCTCGCTCACTCTCTCTGCTTCACGGGTGTTGGATGAAGACTGGGATTTTAAATCATCTTTTATACATGTCGCTTCACAGAAAACGAAATATTGTCAAGTCACAGATAAAAAAGGTGAGGTACACTCTTAAAGGAGAAGTCCACTTCCAAAACAAAGATTTACATATAATGTACTCACCCCCTTGTCATCCAAGATGTTCATGTCTTTCTTTCTTCAGTCGTAAAGAAATTATGGTTTTTGAGGAAAACATTTCTGCATTTTTCTCCATATAATGGACTGATATGGCGCCCTGATTTTGAACTACCAAAATGCAGTTTAAATGCGGCAAACGATCCCAAATGCGGTTTTAAAGAAGGGTGTTATCTAGCGAAACGATTGATTATTTTCATAAAAATAACACAATTTCTATACTTTTTAATGTCAAACACTCGTCTTGTCTTTCTCTGCCTGGACTGTTTTTGTTCAGGTTCATGACAGTTAGGGTATGTCGAAAAAATCCCATCTTATGTTCTCTCTCAACTTCAAAATCAACCTATATTGCTGTTTTACCTTTTTTATTAAGGCCGTTTGATCTTCTTTGCATGTTCACATTTTGCAAAGACTGTCGGTACTTCTGCAGCGATGTAGGATGATTTTGAAATGATTTTAGAAACTGAGGGAGAAAAATACAACTGGAGTTTTTCAACATACCCTAACTATCGAGTCAGAATACACAGAGTTCAGGGAGAGTGAGACAAGACGAGCGTTTTCCTCAAAAAGAAAAATGTTTTCCTCAAAAAACAATTTCTTTACGACTGAAGAAAGAAAGACATGGGGTACATTATATGTGAATCTTTGTTTTGGAAGTGGACTTCTCATTTACAAAAGCTCTAAAGGGGTGTTTTTATGGAGATCCCATAGAAGAACTATTTTTGGTTCTCCAAAGAACCCTTCAGTGAACAGTTCTTAAAAGAACATTTTAAAAATCTAAAGAACCTTTTTCTACTATATAAAAGCTTTTCTCCATTTGAAAGGTTCTATGGATGTTCAAGGTTCTTTATGGAAACAGAGTGCCAATAAAGAACCTTTATTCTTAAGAGTGCAATGGGATCAGGACATGCTGCAGGTTGGACTCAGACCTGTGTTACTCATTTCAGAAACATTATCTCAATTAATTTTTTTCCCCACCTGTAGGAGTCTCTGTAGCTCATAGTGTCATGTCCAGAGTCCTCCTGATCATCTTCGTTGACTTTGAAGCACACTCTCTTGTTCCCACCATGCTCTGTCTTGTCTTGGTCCGTCTCCTCCGGGATGGGAGAGGTTGAGGGGGCGCTCTCGAATGAGGGTGGCTCTGAGCCCTGCGGCTGGGTCGGTCCAGTTATCGATGACAGAAGTCTAGGATTAAACATATTTAGAGAGGCTTGGAAACAGATAGACATGAACCATTCTAATGAATTATGAGAGTGTTTTGACACTAAACTTGTGAGTTATGAGTTGATTTTCCCACTTATGTCATTAATGTTGGAGCAGATCAACATATAAAAATTATGAAAATAAGTGATCATTATCGGATGATTTATTTTTATTGTAATTAAAATTTGGATCATAAATGTGGGCAATGTCTCAATTATATTTAATGTTATTTACACTACATTTCAAAATTTTGGTTTCAGTAAGATTTTTTGTAAAGAAATCAATACTTTTATTAAATTGATCAAAAGAAAGAGTAAAGACCTTTACATTGTTACAAAAGAATTCTACTGAATTTTCAATCTATCAAAGAATTCAGCATTGACATCACAGGAATAAATTTTAAAATGCATAAAAACAGTTTTTATTTATCTACAGTTTTTGTTTATCTATATTATTGTTCTTACTCTATTTTTGGACAAATTAAACCAGTGAAACGTGTTTTACAGAATTATAACTTCCAGAATTAAAGTTTCCTGGTAATTTACTCATCCCCATGTCATCCAAGATGTTCATGTTTTGCTTTCTATAGTTGAAAGGAAATTAATGTTTTTGAGGATTTTACAGGATTTTTCTTCATATAGTGCATTTCAATGGAAGCCAACACATTAAAGGTCCAAACTGCAGTTTCAACGCAGCTTCAAAGGGCTCTACAGGATCCCAGCCAAGGAATAAGGGTCTCGTCTAGTAAAATGATCTGCCATTTTGTAAAAAGATAAATATTTATATACTTTTTAACCACAAATGCTTATCTTGCACTAGCTCTACAATGCGTGTCAGCGACTTCGCACATTACATAATCATGTTGGAAAAGGTCACGGCCAGTCAGTTCTTAGTATGTGTACTGTATTTTCTTCTCCAACTTCAAAATTGTTCAACATTGTTGTTTTACCTTTTGACTTTCTTTGCACGTTCGCTTTGTAAACACTGGGTTGGTACTTCTGCGTACATCACACGTGATAATGTGAGCTATCTTTTTTTTTTTTTGGACAATGGCCGATCGTTTCACTATGTAAGATCCTTATTCCTTGGCTGGGATCATGTAGAGGCCTTTAAAGCTGCACTGAAACTGCATTTTGGACCTTCAACCCGTTGAACCCCGACTGAAGTCCACTATATGGAGACTTCTTCAAAAACCTTAAATTCATTTTGATTGAAGAAAGAAAGACATGAAGTAAATTATCAGGAAATTTTTATTCTGGAAGTGAACTTTTCCTTTAAAAGAGTTTATTTTTTAGCTTATTTTAGGGGTATTTTAAGACAATAAGGACAAAACTGTCTCTATTTGAACAAACACCCTTTTATTTTACTAATGATCTTTGTTCTTTTATAGGACAGGGAAGGGTAGACTGACAGAAAGGCACTGGGAAAGAGACAGGGGAATGGGATTGGGAAATGACTCCATTTCACTGACAATTAACTTCTACATCAGCACATGCTAGCCACTGAATAACAAACATTCGTTCCTCCTGAGAGGCTGTTGAAATGTCTCCTCTGCAGTCGTCTGTTATGGCTTCACTCTTACATTTTTTCTGTCTAAGCCGTAAATATTTTTAGACCGTTATAAAAAAACATCCTGAAGTTTTGAACTCTAAGAACTCAAAGAGGAGACTACTAAAACCTATTTTAAGCTTTCAGATGAGAATTTGAGAGTTTCTGTACCTTATTAAATATTTCAGGTTAACGATTAGATTAGATATATATTAACTATGTGAATTTTTTATTTTTATTCATTTTCAACTTTTCAAGGGCTGACTATTTTGAAATGTTTAATGTTAAACCTATTTTGAAAATTACTTTTGTACACCGTTCATTACTTACACATCTATCTGGGCCACGTATTGCTTCATCTCTCGCACTGATATGTCCAGCCGGTTATAAAGGCAGATGTAATTGTCCTGGCTCTCCGTGTCTTCCTGTTTGAGAAGGAAGCTGAGACCTCCCTCTTCGTGTTTCCTGCCATCCTCTGTGCTCCCTTCACCCTCCTCTGTCTCTTCATCTGAACTCAGGCAACTAAAGGAGGGGGCCGCCATGCTGGTCACACAATGCACGGCATGGGACATGGGATTCAGATGGGCTGCAGGAAGAAAATAAGTGACATTAATCAAGTGCCAGTTTTCTTGATTCATACAGCATCCTGGATATCTTTTGTCACCGAGTTTGCAATCTGATAAGTAACACAATTTGTCCTAAAGAAGACATCTTAGAAGACATAATTATGGTACTCTGACTTCAGCCTTCATGCAGGGTGCATGCCTTAAAATGCTGTCTAGGGACACAGTAGAACTAAGTTTGGAGTTTTTGTGGCTCAAAAAAACTGGAGAATTGAGCGGCTGAAAAGCAGCAAGGCATACTCTTGGACCATGAGACTTTAGGCTGCAGAGAAGTGTACCAGAGGAATTTTAAACATCTCTGACCGTGAGACAACTGCAGAGCAGATGTGTAGCAGAGACTGAAAAATAAAAAGCTCTCGTGCTGAGCAGCATAAGAAACAAAGCATTATGTGGTTCTTTTCCCAGCTACACGTGGCGGCTAGACAGAAAGTTGGGCCGTAGCAATCTGGGCAGGTGAAGCCAGAAATGAAAACCAGATGCTTTGCCTCTTTAAGTTTCAGGGATGCCCCGTTGAATTTTAAAATGTAGCTAAATATTGCTGGTCTTCAAATTTTTGGACAAGTGCAGGATGTCTTAGATTTAAAAGTCAACATGTTCTAAAAATCAACAGAAATTTTTGTTTAAAAGGTATATTAATTTATAGATGTAAAGCAGTTTCACTAAAGTTGTATCATCTACAGGTATTGTTGCTAATAACAATTTTTACAAAGAAAACTGAAATTAGAAAATAAAATAAAATGATAGGAAAATTGCTATAAATTGTATAATTTTTTGCTCATCCAAGAAAAATCTGAACAAATCTGAACAACTGCACCAACCAGGCCAGCAGAAACAGAAATCAATATTGCTGAGCTCTGGTGTGAGCTGAGTTTGCCAATTGGTTGTATTTGATGATAAAGCTAATGTGACTTACGGTTTATCTTCTTGAATAAAGCATCAAACCTCATAAACAAAATAATAAGTGAGAGATGTGGGCGTTGGGCTACAGAGAGTGGAAGACTATATAGACCTGTGGGACAGTGAGGATGACATCACTAAAAGCTACTTATTATGGTCTAATGGTGTCTTAATGGAGGTCTGATGGAAGTGCTTTAAAAGGTTCTGGATCGCTTTGGGAATAGCAGGCCATGATTTTTACAAGACATGGGAGGTTTTCACCATAAAGTTTAATTACTATTTTACAACTTCCAATAATTGTAACATGGAGATTTGGTTAACTGAGCCAATGAGCTGAATCCACAATGATTGATTTTAACACAGTAGTACTTAAGTCATTTCTCTAACATAAACATCACATATAACATATTTCACGGAGCTTTTATGAGGAAAAAGAAACAACAAAATGTAGGATAAAAGAATATCTAATATTTAAATGTGATATACTATTTAGTAATAAACCCCTTCAGTTATAAATGGCATCATAACTACATGTACCTTGATCAGGATCAAGACCAAAGAATGAGTTCTTGCGTCCGAAGCGGATGCTGAAGGCTCGGCTTGATGAGGTGGTGTTTTTCGGACAGGACACCTGCATCAGGTTCAGATGACAGTTGGTGGGGACGAAGTCCATGCAACCCAGAACATGAGGTTTAGTGCTCGCCTGCTTAAATGTGGGCCAGGCTTTTGTCTGCAATTCCTCCACAAACTGAAAGGAAAAGAATATTAAAGAACCATGAGGATTTTAATGCCTTTTATTCCATTTTTACATATCAATTAGTTTAAACAGAATCTCAGAACACTGTGATATCGTCTACCTGTGTCTACCTGATCTCATGACGAAAAAGTATCTGTGGGAAGTTTTTCGCAAGAACTATTTTGCGAAATACATACCAATAAGTGCATATCACTGCAGTTTCATACACAGTTATAATTAAAGCTCTATGTTTTCCTTTCTGGACATAACATGCTTGGACATAACATGCTTGCTCGGTAGCTCACCCGGCACAGAATTCAACTAAGGATGCGTTTTAGCCGTTTTAGCTTTGTGGACATTTCACATCGAATATGTCACGAAACGTACATGCAATACGTATTTCGCATTTGCGAAAAAGTTCCCACAGGTACGTTTTCATCATGAGATCAGGTTGGATATTGTATCATAAAATCTGAGGTGCAATGGGGAAGATAACAAAGTGATAAAGTAGTAACAGCAAGACTGATGTCACACCTGTTTGTAGCTGGAAATGCGTTTTTCTATGCTCTCCAGCTTGGTGTCACAGATGTTATGAAACTCAAACTGTGGCATGGTCACCACCTTCTCATTCTGAGACATTAGGTGTCGGCAGTTCTTCACAAACAGACTGTCGTCCTTCACAAACGCTTCCAGTATCTGAGAGCAATCAAAATACATGCAATAACATGTGACAGGTTAGAAAAAATAATGCTTTTGAAAGTCCATCTTGAAATCCAATATACAGTATATGAAAAAGTACTATTATAGGTCATCAGAAATGAAATTCTGAAATGATTTATCGTTTAACCGTGGCCTGACCTTTGCAGCAAGGTTGAAGCAGCCCTTGGGTTCCACCATCTTCTCCAGCACAGAGTGTTTGATTCCTGCCGTGCTGACATACTCGTACACAACCCCATGCTCCACATGAACATTATCCACATTCAGACTGACTGAAGGAACACCGTCAGAAATAGACAACTGTTCCAGCCTTCTTACAGAGCCTAGAAAATCCAAAGACGACACAAGTGTAAAGAATCTAACAGGAACACAGAGAAATGTGACCAGGATTTTTCATTGCATTGCATTTCAAAGACCTTAAAAAGGTAAATTACCTTTTGAAAATGTCACTTGTTTTTATTTTTACTTCATTGTTCAGTTATACTTTTAATTTCAGTTTAGTTTTATTTTAAATGATTCATAAATGGTTACATATCAGTGATTCTTTTAGACAGAAAACACTAATAGTCAATATTAATAGTCAGGTTAAGCAATTTGTAATTTATTTGAATTCACCCAAGAAGTCAATGACATCCATGGACAAAACTTGTGCATATGAGACTAGATTTACAGCTCCCATGGCTTTGTATTCACAATAGTTTCCGTTAACGACAATACGTTTTTTTGGGTACACCTGCCACACTCATTCACCAACACACACACACACACACACACACACACACACACACTACCTGTTCCATTAGTGCAGCCGTCCTCAGAA
The DNA here is from genome assembly GCF_022985175.1 of Labeo rohita. Lineage (NCBI taxonomy): Eukaryota > Metazoa > Chordata > Actinopteri > Cypriniformes > Cyprinidae > Labeo > Labeo rohita. Next base: position 19,699,610 of record NC_066876.1, on the reverse strand, counting down.
TCTGAGCCATTCTCACACCCCCTGAAAGACATCTGCTCTTCCACATCCTCATACACACGGTACGCCCACTGACCACAGCTCTGCACCAGAGGAAAAAAAACAATATCACAAAGAGAGGAAACAGGTACTAGAGTGTCAGAAGCAAATAACCTCTGGGATCACCATATGTGGGCCACATAGCACATAAAAAAACCACATAATGCAGTGTTAAACACAATGCAGTGTTGATTCTCACAGTGTCTTGCTGCTCCAGGACAGGCTGATGGCCACTGAAGTGCTCCAGGACTTCCTGATAGCTGCTCTGGTTCATGTTGTTGCCGTTGACTTTAAGCACACACTGACCAGGCTGAAGACCCGCTGCTGCTGCCTCAGAGCCTGTTTACACAAAAATCATGTACAACGACCTTACAAATGAAAAATGTCAAATGGATGATACTGAAGTTGGAAGGTAGTATATTTTACATGTAGGTAAATCCACACCAGTCTAGACACTTTCTCATCCAAATGTGTATGATGTAATGCTAGTGTCGACTATGCATCACTTTGTATTTGTACATAACAACCTAGCTATGTGTTTGTTGTACTTCAAAACATTTAAAATGTTTTGGGAGTATTTGAACGTTTAAACAAATACATACTGTACTCTTAAAAAAATTTTGGCATCTACAGTATCTTCCTTTAAGAAACTTTAACATTAAAAATTTCCTGATAATTTATGTATGCCATCCAAGATGCTCATGTCTTTCTTCAGTCAAAAGATTTTTGAGTTAAACATTCCAGGATTTTGTTCCATATACAGTATTTAACTTCAATGGGGATGAGAGGGTTAAAGGTCCAAATTGCAGTTTAATGCAGCTTCGAAAAGCTCTACATGATCCCAGCTTAGGGTCGCACTAGCGAAACGATCTGTCATTTTTTTTAAAAAACAAAAATAAATGAATACAAACTCATATACTTTTTAAACACAAATGCTCGTCTTGTACTAACTCGACTTCACGTATTATGTAAACCTGTTGGAAAGGTCACGTGTACATAGGCGAAAGTGTTTGAGAAAACCCAGTGTTTACAAACCGAACGTGCAAAGAAAGTCAAACGCTCTTTACAAAAAAAAAAAGTCAAACAATGTCAGACAAGCTGGAGAAGAACATGAGATGGAGTTTTTCAGCCTACCCTACTTTTTACAAACCCAGTACACAGACGAAGAACTACCCGTGCATGACCTTTCTAACATGATTACGTGATGCGTAAAGTCAGAGCTAGTGCAAGATGAGCATTTGTGGTTAAAAACTATATAAATGTTTATTTTTTTAGAAAATGACAGATTGTTTTGCTAAATAAGACCCTTATTCATCAGCTGGGATCCTGCAGAGCCAGTTGAAGGGGTACTGAAACTGCAGTTTGGACCTTCAGCCCAATGGCTCCTATTGAAGTCCACTACATAGAGAAAAATCCCAGAATGTTTTCCTCAAAAACCTTAATTTCTTTTTGACTGAAGAAAGACAGACATCAACATCTTGGATGACATAGGGGTAAGTAAATTATCATTAAATACATTTATTCTGGAAGTGAACTGTTCTTTTGAGAACAGTTTACTGAAAGGCTTGTTAAGGAACCACAAATTGTTGGTCTATGGCATTGCTAAAAACAACAACTGTATTTTTAAGAGCTTATCTATTTATATATGTGAAGAGTTTCAGATGCAAAAGTCCCTAAATCCATCTGACATATTTATTTAAAATTTGCATTTTTTTGGCTACTTTGTATAGGTTTCTATTTAAGTACTGGTACTTCTGATTGGGCTGAGGCTTGAATTTAGTGAGTTTGAAGCAAAAGTATTTGATGGACGTATCTGGAGCATTCACTCAGTATCATTATCTCATTTTTGACCGAGATGGCTTTTAGCTGGTTTTGCATCTGAACTCTTTATGTACTCCCAGGTACCTGTCCTAATATATCAGCTCAATGAAACAAGACAGATCATAAATTTATGTTCATAATGATAGCGTACAAGACAAAAAAAAAAAATCTTGAGTGCTAAAAGCGTTTGATGTAGAGATTTAAAATGTGACATTCCAACAAGTTGCAGCAATGAAAAGATTTATGAGACTAGAAGAACTTATGATTATTGTTTATTAACAGGGCAATTTCACATATTCTCACCTCTGCTCTGAAAAGACCATTATTCTGGAAATTACACCCCCTGCATTTAGGGGTACTTGAAGTGATGAAAGCCCCCATAATGACACATCATAAATCTCTACTTTTGTCTAAGTGCCTTGAAGATGAGCTAAAGGCTTTGACTTCAAAAAGCTCCTAGAGTGTGCTTTTTGAACTCAAAAACATGTGCAGGGATCCTGAGTTTGGGTTCAAATGCTGTACAGCTCCAGATGTTGATCACATGACCACAGCAGCCTGGTGTCACATATTTGGTTTATTTAAAAGCTTTTTTTAGTACATTAACATCTGCCTGGCAGGTTATATGGAAAGCGCATTCCTCGATTAACAATAACACGTGTGAATTTTTATGGCAAAAGAATGTGTCTGGGTTTTGAGGCCATAATCACTTTGTATATGAATGCGACACGATGTGTATATTTGTTTTGATCATCACAAACAATAAAAACTCACCTTTTTTCACTGCATGAACGTAAGGTGGACAAGCACCGCAGAGAACAAAAGGAAGAGTGCCATGAACATCTGGGATCTTCACAATCCTATTATATACACACAAAGATATGAGATAAGCACAAAAGCTAAGCTTTTTTCTCTCTTTTATTCAAGCAACATGACATTATCAAGTGTTGCTTCACTGGATGTATTCTGTGTTGCTTAGCAGAATCTTTTTTCAAGAACATCATTGTTTGGGGCACATAAAAGTGTCTATACTGAGGAACAAGAAGTGCTGGCACGTTTAAACATTAATGAACAAGTGTTTTGCAGTGTGCTGCTCTCCTGCATGTAACTCTAACACCAGTAGTGTCCGTTTACACTGTACCCAGCTACATTTAACACGTCTGTGTGTCTGTGCATAAGTATCTGATTTCTGCCGTGAATGTGGACTCACTCTTTGTTCTTGGTGGCAACCAGCAGTCTGAGTGAGCGACGTATACAGAAGCACTGGTTGATCATGGTCTCGACCTCAGAAAAGGGCCTCAGGAACACCAGGTCCTCATTAATGGAGTAGATTTTTCTACCCGGCTGTAGGCCTGCCATCTGCACCAAAGAAAAAGAACATGAAAACAGGAAATGCATACCAAGAATAACAAATGCTATAATAAATACCAACAATCCAGCTGACAAACAATCAAAACAAGAGGAAAAATAAATTAGGGTGTCACTCATAATAGTTTTCTTTGATGTGCATTAGGAATGGAAGAGAGACAGAGGGAGAGAGATGAGTGATATGTTAATGAGGATTAAAGGATTGGCAGACGGAATTGAACGAGCCTCACACCTTTATGGCAAATGAGCTTTAAATAGCTTAAACCTTTATAAGCTATAATCAGCACTTTCAGATTACCAAGCAGTTCATTTGAAGGTGCAATTAAAAATGCGTGATTGTAAGAAAGAAAGGAAGCAGAAAGGACAAAAAGCGGGAATGAACGACATAATAAAAGGCAGAAAGCTAAAAAGGAAACAAGGAATGAAAGGAGGAAAAATAAGGAAGAAAGGAAAGAACAAGAAAAGAGAAAGGAAGGAAGGAAGGAAGGAAGAGAAGAAGGAATGAACAAATTAATGAAAAGCAGTATAGAAGAAAGGAAAAAAGGAAGGAAGGCAGGAAGAAGGGAAGAAAGAAAGGAAGAGAGAGAAGAAAAGTACAAACTAATGAAAGTTGAGTTGAAAAAGTGAAGGAGAAAAAGGGGAGGAAAAAAAAGCAAAGGAGGAAGGAAGGACGGAAGGATGGATGGAAGGAAGGAAGAGAGAGAGAGAGAAAAGGAAAGTACAAACTAATGAAAGTTGAGATGAAAAACGAAAGAAGAAAAGAAGGGGGGTGAACAAAAAAACAAAGAAGAAAGGAAGGAAGGAAGAAATGAAGGAAAGAAGAAGGGAAGGAAGGAAGGTAGGAAGGAAGAAAGAAAGAAAGGAAGAGAGAGAGAGAGAGAGAGAGAAGGAAAGTACAAACTAATGAAAGTTGGGATGAAAACGTGAAGGAGAAAAGGGGAGGAACAAAAAAGCAAAGGAGGAAGGAAGGACGGAAGGATGGATGGAAGGAAGGAAGAGAGAGAGAGAAAAAAGGAAAGTACAAACTAACAAAAGTTGAGATGAAAAGAAGAAAAGGGGGTGAACAAAAAAAAGAAAGGAAGGAAGGAAGAGAGAAGGAAAGTATAAGCTAACAAATGTTGGGATGAAAAAGGAAAAGAGAAAAGGGGGATGAACAAAAAAGCAAAGAAGGAAGGAAGTTAGAAAAAGAGGGGAAGAAGGAAAAAGGAAGGGGTGAGGAAAGAGAAAGACAAGAGGAAGGAAAGGTGGAAAGAAAAATGAACAAAGTAATGAAAATCAGGAAGGAAGAAAGAAAGAAATGGAAGGAAGGAAGAGAGAAGAAGGAAAAGTACAAATTAATGAGAGTTGGGGAAAAAGGGAAAGAAGAAAAGGTGGAAGAATGAAAGAAGGAAAAAGGGAAGGAATGAAAGAAAAGTGAAAGGAGGAATGAAGAAACTGGAAGAAAAGTACAAACTAATGAAAATTGGGAAGAAAAAGGAAAGAAAAAGGGAGGGACAAAAGATGAGGAAGGAAGCAAGGAAGGGAAGAGGAAAAGAGGGGATGAAAAAAGGGGTATGGAAAGAGAAAGTCGAGAGGAAGAAAAAAGTAAAAAGAAGAAATTAAATTAATGAAAGGCAGCAAGAAAGAAAAAAGAAATGAAAGGAAGAAAGGAAGGAAGGAAAGAAGGAATATACTAACTAATGAAAGTTGGAAAGAAATTAAAAGGAGGGAGAAATGAAAGAAGGGAAAAAGGGAGAAAGTAAGGAAAAAAGGAAAGAAGGAAGAAAGCAAGCAAGGAAAGGAAGAGGAAAAGAGGGGATGAAGGAATAAAGGAAGGGGTGAGAAAAGGAAGTCGAGAGGAAGAAAAGGTAGAAGCAATGAACAAACAACTGAAAGGCAACAAGGAAGAAAGAAATGAAAGAAAGGAAGAGAGAGAAGAAGGAAAAGAATGTTGGGGGAAAAGGAAAGAACAAAGAGAGGAACAAAAAAGAAGGAAGGAATGATGCAAGCACGGAAGGGAGGAGGAAAAGATGGGAAGAGGAAGGGGTAAGGAAAGAAAAAGTAAAAGTAGAAAGGAAGAAAAGGTTGAAAGAAAAAAAAATGAACAAACTAATGAAAAGCAGGAAGAAAGAAATTAAAGAAAGGACGAGAGAGAAGAAGGAAAAGTACAAACTAATGAAAGTTAGAGAAAAAAGTAAAGAAAGAAAGAAAGACTAAAACCACTGTAAGCTATAAGAAACACAAAAAAAAGGATGGAAAAAAACAAGAATGAAGAAAAGTTCTAAAGAAAGAGAAAGAAAAAAAGTGTGAGGACTCTGTGGAGAATATGATGGGACATGCTTAATTGCTTCTCCCTGATCTCCAGAGAGCAGAGCTGTGAAGACAGAGGGAGTGGAATGAATTAAGCAAACGTGTCCTGGAGCCGACGCGTGATCTGAGAGGCCCGTGACGCAAGTGTCAGGACATACAGTGCTTCCACTCATTCACTGCATTAATCACCATTACAATCACACTCATCTTCTGCAGATGCTCCTGTGAGCAGCAGTGTGACACTTTAATATGGACAAAATGTCTCCTATCAGGCACAGTGGGGATAAAATTAGCAATGGTTTAGATCTTAACCATAATTATCTACCAATCCTCCATAAATATCTAGCAGAGCCGTACAGAGCACGAACACAAATAACCCTGCGCACATCTGAGTTAAAGAGGTCCTCCTTCAAATGACAGATAATGATCAGGGTTTATTTCCCAAAGGCTTTTTTTTAGATTAGATCCACACTACACATCCAACAAAAGACCAGGGAAACAATTAGGCTTAGATGCAAAAACAGTCCTTGAGAGATCAGACTATCAAGAGGAGTTTAAGAAAGGTGAACACATTATAAGACAACTCCACACAACGGATAAAAATAAATAGACAGTAATATCAGATTGTATTACAGTAGAGCGTGGCACACTTTCCACTATATTTATATATGCAAAACCATGTGGGCTGTGAATAACTCAGATAAGAACATTTATACACATGAAGAGCAGAAAATTGTTGCATGAGCAAATCTAAATTTTTCCTCTACATGGGTGACTCTCACAAAGCCATTCAAATAAAATAGATATTATCCATTTCAAAATCAAAAGAAAAATATAAGAACTTAAAAAAAGTAAAAAAAAACATGTCTGACCATTTAATTAAAAAAATTTTTGCACTGTGCAATTGTTTTCAGAATAATTAAGCATATTTAACTCCCCCTTGCAATTATCATTGGTTTTACCAAAAATTTGTGGTGAATGACAATTACTTTTACTTTTATTTAATTAAACATGTTTTTTTTTGGGGGGGGGGGGCTTTTATGGCTTTTTTATTAGACAGGACAGTAGAGAGCAGACAGGAAAGTATTGGGTGGAGAGAGTGGTGTGGGGTCGGCAAAGGACCTCGAGATGGCAATCGAACTCGGGTTGCCACGAGCACAGTTGTGCTACATGTCGGTGCACTAATCACAAGGCTATCAGTGCTGGCGATTAAACGACGATTTTAAATAATATACAGTATCAATTTAAAAGTTTGGGGTCAGGAACTGAGATTAAAGACATTTATACATATATCTTTTCACAAAAAGACATCAAATAAATGCTGTAAAAAAAAAGAATCCTGAAAAAAAAAAGTATTCCACATGATAATGATAGTATGTTTTTAGAATTAAATGTTATTAATTATTTCCTTAATATTAAATCATTTTTACCATATTTTTGTCTTTCCATTTTGGAGAAGAAAAACACTACTGGGACATTTTCTTGACAGGTGTTACGAAACTGCATTATATTACTTCAGTGCTACATGTGACTGATGATCAGACAGTATGAAAACAGTTGTTTAGGATTTGTTACTCTTTTTGGAAGGCTACCAGCTTACATATATGGATAGAATTAGGTTGGAAATGCCTTATAAGAAAGAAAACACAGCTTACTAGGGAAAATCCCAAATGTGGCAAACTGTGGGACTCAAGCCAACCGTTGGCATGTATTTTGCGTATGCTCTATCATTGATATTTTTTTGTATAGGGCAGAGAAATGTAGAAATAGGATGCGGTTATTCAAATTCTTACCTCTGCATATGAGCCTCTGGTCACACTCTTTACTATGATGGCCTTGTTCTTCTCTTCAATCTCAAACCCATAGTCGTCCTCTTCAGGATGGATCTGTACACGGACAAGAGAAACACTATATCAGCACAGAGGACAACGAAATTAATGATGATGGCTGCATCTCAAAAATAATCGGAGAGCGGAAGAAAAAAAATGTGTTACTTTCAGGACTCTGTGCTATACAGAGAGCAGCAGCATCTGTGCAAATGTGTGAACAAGCTAAGCATCCTCTAGTCCTATAGCTGCTGAGGTGTTATGTCTGTTCTTCTAAAAATAACAAAACAATAATCTACTCAAATGTGCCACATCTGCATGTTAATAGGTCAGCGCAGGTGCTAAAGGCATTATCATGGATGAAAGTTACACTTGGCTTTAGGCCATCATATCTGGATCATAACAAGGATATACACTAATATTCGGTTTCCCCACAGCTACACATGAGATAGGCTTTTATGTGCTTTTATTATCTAAGAGCTAAAGCAGAACATGTTTACCAGCCCTGTAAATGCCTGACTTTGTTTTATTTCTATCCATCAACCCTTATTTTCTCTGAAAATCGGCAGTGGCGTAAGTTCCTGACGTCTGAGAGGGCCGACTGAGGAGGGTAAATCGAGAAGCTCTTAGCATCTGAACAGAGAGCAGAGAGTGCATGGTTTTCATGCGTTTGGTGATCTGGAGGAGGAATCTGTCAGTCTATAAGGGATGAAAGAGTAGTTTGTAAAGGTCAGGGTAATTACTTATGGACGAGGAGGGTCTTAATTGGCACAGAGGAGAAAAATCAATGCATGGCTGATGGCTGCGCTTGAGTGTGTGTAGTAGGATGAGTATGTACCTATAAATATAGGGCTATGTTATGTTAATGTGTTACATTCAGCATAAAATTACTAGGTTTGCTATTTCCTTTTATGTCAGTATTGTTTATATGGGCGCCAGTGGGTCAAATCTAAAATCTTCTGTATCTTGTTGAGCTAGTAGCTGAAATGAATTTTTACTATGAGAACAGGCTCCCAATTAGCATCTTAATATTGACTAAATACAACTAAAGAGGCAATGATTTCCATTCATAGGCATGTAAATGTTGAGGTACTCTCCTTAAAGTTGTTATTTTTGATTTTGCTTTATAAAATTACGGCTGAACCACTGACGTCACATGGAATATTTTAATGATGTCCTTACTACCTTTCTGGGCCTTGAGCTTGTCAGTTGTATTGCTGTCTATGCAGGGTCAGAGAGCTCTTAGATTCTATCAAAAATATCTTAATTTGTGTTCTGAAGATGAGTGATGGCCTTACAGGTTTGGAACGACATGAGGGTGAGTAATTAATGACAGAATTTTTATTTTTGGGTGAACTATTCCTTTAAGATGCAGGTTTTCAGAAATGCAAAGTAAAGGGTTTTCAACCATTTGATTTACTTGAAACAAGCAAACTGATTTACAAGAATGAATCAAACTAATCTAAGCTACAGTTGAGGTCAAAAGTTTGCATCCCCTATTCAGAATCATTAAAAAAGTTATTTTAACAAAATTAGAGGGATCATACAAAATGCTTGTTATTTTATGTAGTACTGACCTGAATAAGATATTTCACATAAAAGATGTTTACATATAGTCCACAAGAGAAAATAATAATTGAATTCATAAAAATGACCCCGTTCAAATGTTTTCATATACTTGATTCTTGATGTTGTTACCTGGATGACCCTCAGCTGTGTATTTTTTTTTTTTTTTTTTTTTTTGTTTAGTGATAGTTGTTCATGAGTCCCCTGTTTGTCATGAACAGTTAAACTTCCCAATGTTCTTAAGAAAAATCCTTCAGGTCCCACACATTCCTTGGTTTTTCAGCATTTTGTGTATTTGAACCTTTTCCAATAATGACTGTATGATTTTGAGATCCATCTTTTCACACTAAGGACATTTGAGGGACTCATATGCAGCTATTACAGAAGGTTCAAACGCTCACTGATGCTGCAGAAGAAAACACACTGCATTAAGTGAAGAAAAATGGTCAAAAGAATAGAGATCCGGAATCCGGCCCCTAATGCATGGTTTTTCCTTCTGAAGCAACGGTGAGCATTTGAACCTTTTGTAATAGTTGCATATGAGTCTCTCAGTTGTCTTCAGTGTAAAAAGATGGATCTCAAAATTATATAGTCATTGTTGGAAAAGGTTCAAATACACAAAAATGCTGAAAAACCAAAATATTTGTGGGACCTGAAGGATTTTTCTGAAGAACAGCAGCCAGTTTAACTGTTCAGGACAAACAAGGGACTCATGAACAACTATCACTAAACAAAAAAGCTGTGGACCATTCAGTTAACAACTTTTGAACAAATTCAACTATTATTTTTTCTTGTGGACTATATGTAAACATCCATTATGTGAAATATCTTATTCAGGTTAGTACTAAATTAACAATAACATGCATTTTGTATGATCCCTCTTATTTGGGTAAAATAATTAACATTTTTTATGATTCTGAAAGGGGTATGCAAACTTTTGACCTTAACTATACATATGAGAGAAATTATAGGAACGGACCATTAATTATTTCAATGCCCTAGTTCACTTGGGCTATGAAGCTACAGCATTTTGAAATAAGTTCAGCTACTGTCACGCTACTGAAAAATGTGGTTAAGTTAGTAGCATTGCTAGTTATCCCTTAACACTGCTCTCCAAGGGGGAGAAACCCCTGCTGTGTGTGTGTGTCTTTGTATCTTACCACTAAGGATTTGGCAAGGATGTTCTCAATGAGTTTGAAGTCACTGCGAAGCTGTTTACTCTTGGAGCTCGTACCCTCCGTCTCCTCATCGGCGTAGAAGCGGAAAAACTGAGACTCATCCTTAAATTCGCTTTTCTCCAGAACTGCGAGGCAAAGTTAGAATTGAATTTGACTGAGATTGAATTGCAAAACAGTTTCACACTTTTATAAACAGGTAAAACAAAACACTTGTAACTCAGTGCTGATCATATCTGCTGATGGCAAAATGATTTGACAGTGTGAAATGGGCCGATTGCATCACCCTTCAGTTCCCGTCAAAACAACTCATGATGTCTGTGGGACTGATGTTTGGGCAAATCTGAGGTGAAGGATGATGGCAGAGGATTTAATAGGAGGTCTGGCGTGTGCGAGTGTGCTGTTTTTCCCCCTCACAGGAAGACGGTGACAAAGTATGTGTGTGTGTTTTCAGGAACTTGGTAGGGACAGGCTGTTCTGTCTGTGAATTCCAAGCAAAATATTGTGGATTGTTTTGGAAGTTAAGATGCAACATGGCCGCAATACACTTCTATAACTCTGACAGGAGGCTTGTGTCTATGAGCATGTGTATCTCATCAGAAAATGTTCTTTTCTATGATTGTGACTATTTCTGTTCCATTAGAGGCACCAGATGTTATTGCAACAGCTGTTTACATCTAAAACACAGTCATTGCTCTTCATTTTATTCTCTACGTCTCTCATACAAACAAACTAGACCTCTGGCAGACACATTCAGACTGTCATGTTAAAAAGCCAAAACTGTAAAACACTGTACTGTAAAACTGTGCTGCACTTAAAGCATTGAACACTACATTCAGAGAGAAAAAAGGTATACAAAATATAACACTATGCTGTTAAATGAGCATAGACTTTGAACTTGTTACTACACTACTGCATCTATGTGTTCCTTGACAACCATTATGCTAAACGTCGCTGAAGAACTACATTGCTACATCTTAAAAATTATTATTTGTTATCGAGTAAGTTTTTGTTGCTGTGTGTTTATTTTATGAAACCTTGTTTGTTATAAGTACGTCATTTTATTGAAGCAATAAGTCTGTGAAACCATGGTTTACAGTGATTTTAGAACAGCTAACATCACTATAAAGACGGGCCCCTTAGCGGTTCAAAATCACTGCAGACCACGGCTTCTTGGAGCTTATTGTTTTTTAAGAAAAAACACAACTACAAGATTAATTAATGTTGCATTAAAATTCCAATGCTCTAGGGCTGCCATGAGTCAAAACCCTTTCACTCTCTTTTAAACAAACACTGCCACGCTTCAAAGCTTTGCTCTGGACACCACGTGTTGCAATGATAAACAGAAAAGGCCACAAAATGGCAAAATGTGTTTAGTTTATTTAAAGACTACATGCGTTTTATCTTTGATATAATTTTTGCAATTCCATCTAAAGCCACTAGAGGCGGAGACACATTTCACCTTTAAAGTCACAATAAAATGCAAGCATTGCAATTTTTTATAACCTGAGTGAAATTAACAAAAGAACAATGTAGACATGGACTCGGTTCAATCCAGCATTTGTTGAGTGGATGGGTCGTTAAAATAGCCCATGTGACATCAGTGGTTCAATCGTAATTTTATGAAATTATTCGAAGACAATAAAAATATAGACTTTATTCAACAATTTCTTCTTTCTGTGGCAGTCTTGAGCACTGAAATTATTCTCGTGGCTTCATAAAATTACACTGAACCACTGATGTCACATGGACTATTTTAACGATGTCTTTACTACCTTTCTGCGGCTTAAACGTGTCAGTTGTGTTGCTGTCTATACAGGGTCAGAAAGCTCTTAAATTTTGTCAAAAATATCTTAATTTGTGTTCTGAAAATGAATGAAGGTCTTATGGGTTTGGAACACCATGAACACCATCATTTTAATTTTTGGGTGGACTATCCCTTTAAGTGTTTAGACATAGCAGTTCTTGGCAAATCTCCTAACATTCTAACAATAACTGACCCAAAAACCTCATCATGATTTTATATGAAGACTGTCAATATGTGGACATAGAGACTAACCGTGGTGCATGAAACCAGCATTGCAGAGTCCGACACCAAGGGTCACCGCATCTTCACGGGTTGTGCTGTCTCCCTGAATAAGGAAAATCACGTTAAATGACTGGTCTTTCACACAAGTTGCAACTGTAAACGGTGTAAAGAAACCTAGAAAAGATAAGCTGAAAGATGAACAGAAAGTGAAAGAAAGTGAGTGTGTGTCCATCCTCACGTTACCTGTGACACAAGCCATTCCACCAGTTTGCTAGCTGGTATGACAGATTTGAAGGTTTTCAAATGATGATCTCTGTCTCTGTATGTAAAAGAAAACAGAGGTTCACAGTTGTCTAGATGTTAAAAAAGCACATCTGACTACAAAATAAACCACTGGAGTAACCCAGATTAGGCCTTTTACTTCTAACATAATTGATATAATGACAATGGAAATGTCTTAGACTGACAAAATCCAATGAATGTGTTGAAGCAGGTACTGAACAATTTAGCAGCAGAGGTTGTGGGGTTAAGTCTAGCTAATATAGATAAATGATCTGGAAATATCTTTTTTCAACTGAGATATTTTATTACCACTAAGTCCCGGATTGCTCCAGGGTGGTCTGTCTTTGCAATTACTGTAGCGTAATTAGTGACCTGGACCGTAAGTCGCTTAAAGAGATGAAAAGCATCTGCTAAAGGGCAAGTAACTAACACGTTCTGTGTTAATATGTGGATCTGAGATCAGACTTGGTCCCAACCGCAGTTCAGTGGCCTCTCCTCGCTCATTATGTGAGATATCAAAGGTGACTGGTGACAGAAAAGCAATACGACCCTGCAGTCCTCTCACACACACACACAGTCTGTGATGTGCAGCTGGCCAAGGTGAATCCATGAAGTACAAATGCATATCATCTTCTACGACAGTTCAAATTAAACTGTTGTTTATTAACAACCATTTGCATCTGCTGTTAAAAGATGTTTAAATATAAACCGCATTTAGTTATAAAAGAGACAATAAATAAATGGTATACTACTGCCCATCTGCAAGAAAAGAGTGTTGACATAAACACATTGTCTGAAACTTGAATACGAATCATCATACACTTAATGACAGTGTGAATTAAGTAATGGTTTGTCTGTTGAGTGTAAAGTATGTCACAGAACATGTGTCACTTACTTGATAACAGGTGTGAAGAGACTGTGGAGACGACAGTAAAGTCTCACTCCCTGTCGGACACACATACACTCACATAAAGCATTTGCACCAACAGCTGCATCTCTTTATGCATTTCATTTCCTGTTGAAATCACTTCTTGATTGATTTGTTGACAACAATTGTTAAGTGGACCATTTTGTAGTCCTTATTTATCGATGGATCATATGCACTCAAGATTTTATAAACTGACTGGTGACACTGACCAAAACCTAGAGAGCTGGCTACACAAACAATTTTTCCATATAAGCACACACAGTGCATGAGAACTTTGATGTTAGCATAGCACACACACATACTGAGTGAAATAATGCATTTTATACACTTACTGTCACTTTTTAAGAATACTTTCCAGCATTTTAGGCTTGTTTTTAATCACATTTCTCTTCTCTTGTCTGCCACTGGATTGATTTTTTTTTTTTACTGAGCTCATTGCAAATAAGGATATTTACCTTGTCTCATGTGTCATCTGTTCATGAGCTATCATTTTAAGAAGGATTCTGGGGGAAATACCTTTGAGATGATGTCCTCCATTTCACTCCTGGCCTTATAAGTGCCGTCATCATACCGAAAGCGATACAACACCTGCTCATTCTTGAACTGATGTTTATCTGACACTACGGTGGAAAGCACACACATAGAAACAGTTAAATGACTTGCCTAAAGAGTAAACTTCACCACTAACATAATCATCATGAGCTGGATTTGAGCTTGTGATGTATTTGAAGAGTTCAGATGCAAAACCAGCTAAAAGCCATCTTGGTCAGAAATGAGATAATGATACTGAGTGAATGCTCTCAACTTATTATACGTCCATCAAATACTTTTTCTTCAAACTTGCTAAAATACCACCCTCAGCCCAATCAGAAGTACAGGTACTTGCATAGAAACCTATACATCTGAGCCTAATAAAAATGCATTTTTTAAAAGAAAGACGTCGGATGGATTTAGCTGGTTTAGTTTGCATCTGAACTCTTCATATGTTTCTCTCACTTTTCTGCTCACAGATTCAGGCTGATAAACACGTATGTGTGATTAATTGAAAACGTGTGTGTGCCATCGCTCCACAAAAGCCTTTTTGACCTCTCCTTGAATGCTGCCACCATATTATTGATCGAGCGCCTGAGCTTTTATACTTGAATTTATCACCCCAAACCCTTCTGGTGTTTGTCAGTTTTCACTGTTACAATCCCCTGGCTGTAAAACAGAGGTATGATGCTTCCCAAATCTCAGGCAAACACCACACCTCTTGAATTATTCAAAAGAATCATGTTCTCTAGCAGCATTTCATGTCACGTTACTATCCAGACTGCCGATCATCTGTAGGGGATCTCAGTGAGTGCTGGCCAACGAGGATACGTGCCAGATTTGTAAAGTGTAAATCTGTCAAATGGTGATTTTTAACAGTCCAACATTTGTATAAACAGTTAACGGATTGTGTTTCATTTGGCAAGGCTGTATCAAAAAACAGAACACAGACAGCAGTTGCATTTGGTGATGAAACCAAGCAATGCTTGAAAACATGATGAAATATATTAGAGGTGAGGGAGGTTGAAAGAAAAAAAAGGACGGAAAAAGAGAGAAAACACAGAGAGAAAAAGAATAATGGATTTGTATGAAGTAATTCATTCAATCTAGTCAATCATTAGTCTATTTATAGCCTGTTGATTTAGGGCTACCAGTATGCCAACAGATGTTCACGGAACCCACCAATTGGTGGATTTTGAAAATATGTAGGTTTTACATGTACTAAGATCAGATATTAAAACCACAGCATTTGGATATATACCATAGTATCACATACCCTAAAGTAATTCAGAATTATGCTGTTGTAATACCATGGTCCATGCCCAATTTTCTTCAAGGTAGAATCTTCTCTTACCATGATGGATGATGCCGTTCTCCAGCAGAGCTTGACCCAGGTTGATTCCCTCCTCGGCCTTGCTGATCTCTCCACTCTCCAAGAGCCATGAGACGAACTCGCTGAGGACACACAGAGACAACAGCTGTGTCAGTCTGCACATAACACAATGCCGCAGGCATGATAAAGACGGGATTTATGAGCCACTAGTCAAAGGAACTTGGGAACTTGGATTCACTCAATCCTCCAGAGCGACTGGTCAAGACTGGTAAAAAGTTCAACAAGAGCACAAATCAAGATGAGATCATGCTACATTCCATTCTTTAAAGGACTTTAAACATCACAAGTGGTGTACACTTACTGCTTTAGTTTAAAAAAAAAAAAAAAAAAAAAAGTTTGAGGAAATGACTTGCAAATGCAAATAAAAAGTAAATAAATAAAAAATCTATGCTTATTAATTAAATATTTCAGATATATATATATATATATATATATTAGATATAAACAAATTTGATGTATATTTTGTTCATATCCATTATCCAATTATTTCTTCATTTTGTTTTGTTTATATCTATAATATCATTTTGTATAGATAAGCACAGTTTGGGGTCTGTATGGGTAATTTTCTAAAAAATAATCAAAGGATGCAATAAACTGACCAAACGTGACAGTAAATATAACTATAACATTCAAAAAGATTTTTTTTTATTTCAAATAAATGCTGTTCTTTGAAACTTTCTACACATTTCATTTCTTATTCATTTCTGAAGACTGGCGTTTATTTGATCCAAAGTACAGCAAAAACTGTACAATTTTGAAATATTTTTACTATTTAAAATAACTGTTTTTTATTTGAATATATTTTAAAATGTAATTTATTCCTGTGATTTCAAAGCTACATTTTTAGCATCATTACTCCAGTCACATGATCCTTCAGAAATCATTCTAATAGTCTGATTTGCCACTCAATAAAACATTTATTGTTGAAAACAGCTGAGTAGAAATTTTTCAGGTTTCTTTGATGAATAGAAAGTTCAGGAGAACAGCATTTATCTGAAATAGAAACTTTTGTAACATTATAAATAGTATTAATTTCTATAATTTCTTCATTATACTGACTCCAAGCTTTTTAACGGCATAGTGTATAATGCTACAAACGCTTTTTATTTCAGACAAATGCTGATCTTTGGATCCTTCTATTCACCAAATCCTGAAAAAAAAAAAAAAAATACTGATAATATTAATAATTATAATAATAAATGTTTCTTAAACAGCAAATCAACATATTATAATGATTTCTGAAGGATCATGTGACACTGAAGACTGTAGTCATGATGAAAATTTAGCATTGATCACATAAATAAATTACATTTTAAAATGTATTCAATTAGAAAGCAGTTATTTTAAATTACTGCTTTTGCTGTATTTTGGATCAAATAAATGCAGGCTTGGTGAGCAGAAGAGACTTCTTTAAAAAACATTAAAAATCTTACCGTTCAAAAACTTTTGACTGGTAGTGTAAATATCAGGGTGACCATGTGTCCACTTTTTCCCTGGCAAGGATTTCTTTCTTTTTTTTTTTTTTTTTTTTAAAGATTTATTGTGGTGGGACCAGGAAAGGTCCTTAAGCCAGGATTCGAACTCAGGACGCCTGTAGCGCAATGGCGCTATATGTTGGCGCACTGTCCACAAGGCTATCTGCACTGAATGACCAGGATTTCCATATTGCCTAAAATATCTTATATTTGAATGACATCAAAGTACTGTGAGAGCTATAGAAAGCAGACGGCTCCTTTAAAATCACTCTTGTAGTACTTTGACATCATACACCGATCGGCCTGCACAGTGCTGCTTCAAAACTTGTATGTTATGTCAAACTACTTTTCATTGATTACCTTTTCAAAGTATGAAAACAGAAAAACAAAGCCAAAACCTGGATATTTTAAGCAATATAGAAATCCTGGCCAGGACATGTTTGGGAAAAAGAGGACATATGGCCACCCTAATATATATATATATATATATATATATATATATATATATATATATATACACATATATATATATACACACAAATACACAAACACACACATACACACTTGTATATGTGACTAGTTAGTCTGATCAACTGCCAAAATAAATTTTCAAGAGGAGTAATTAAATTATAAACGGGTTCTGATGAGAGCTGGTGGGGAGGAATTTCAGCAGTTGCATGTGTGTGGTGGTTTAGTGGTGAATCTAATGCTGTGTGTGATTGCATGTGTGTGACTTCATGCCTGAAATGTGCATGACTGCTGCGTGAGAAGCTGCGAATCCCATTAGATTCAGGGACAGAAATAAGCAATGTGTAAACAGTTATGACGCCTTAAAGGAAATGTGAGAAGGGTGTATGTATATGTGTGTGTGTGTCCTTGAAATGTTCAACGACAGCAGTGAGGGGAGAGGGGTCGGATGAAAGGATGGGTTAACAGATGGAGCGGGAGGAGAAGAGAAGATGCGGGTGCCAAAGGCGCCCCTCATCCACCAAGTACAGTAAGACGACCAGATTCTCCATTGACGTCTCACCTGACTACACAACTGATCTGCCCTCTACATCTCCTACAAAAACAGCTGATGACATGAACAACTTAATGAAGTCTTTTAAAACACTTAACCTTGATAAATCTTTAACTTTCACCATCAAACACTTAACAGCGATAACGCTGGCTAATATCACTTGTCTACGTAACTCAACAGTACTAGCAGCAACACCATATGTGAGAAAATGAGTGTGAATAATATTGCAGATCATGTCGATTCTGTGTTTGGTTTCCAAACTTTAAAGGGTTACTCTACCCAAAAATGAAAATTTCTTTGTGTACAAAAAGTATTCTCGTAGCTTCGTAAAATTATGGTTGGACCGACGTCTTTCATACTTTTCTGGGCCTTGAAAGTGGTATTTACTTGGTAGTCAATGGGACAGTCACAAACTCCCGGTTTTCACCCAAAATATCTTAAATTGTGTTCCATGGGGGTAAGTGATTAATGACAAAAATTTCATTTTGGGTGAAGCAACCCTTTAAATCTGTGCATAAAATTTGACATTCTAATGTTTAGGTTTTGTTACACCTAGTCTTTTCATTCAGAAGCTATGGATCAATTACTCATGTGGGTCACATATCAATCTGCAAAACTATTAGACTTATCAAACCTTCTTTTATAATGTATAATATAATATATATGAGATATGCACTGGGTGTTATTTGAGACCACTCTGTCAAGTTGGTGGTCTTTGCAAGTACAAACTCTTAAACACAAACAGTTTTAGAGCAGAAAAATAATGCTACCACAAAACAAGAGCATATTAACCTATTACAAATCCATTCCGGCAACTGCACAGACCACTGATAAAAAAAGCTTATGTCAATAAACGATAGTAATCACATAATAAACCCTTTGCACAAAACACAAACAATAAATGTGGGTCATGCAGAGATCTTATGGACTGCTTACAAAGCCTTTATGTGCAGTTTTGCAGAGGAAGTTCACAGAGGAGAGGGCAGTCAGGCCCATGAAAGAGAGCAGTGAAATGAAACAGACAGTGAGTCTGCTGTGATTACATAAGTCTCTAATTCAGATTGGCAGGAAAGGGAAAGGGGTGGAGGTGGGCGTCCCTGGAGTGAATTAATTAGTGTTTATGTAACTCATTAATATTCTTCACAGCTAACGCACACAGTGCCCTCTCACATGCCGGAGATGTGTGTGTGAGAATTTCTTATCCTTTTATCTATATTTGTCCGATGTATGTACGTATGTGTGAATGTGACAGATGAAATATTAGTTTACTGTGAAGTGAAGCTCGATTACCACAGCAAATCATTTTGACACGTCCCTTAGTTTGTTAAAAATATAATAATAATGAAATATAATAATAATATAAATGTTTACAGAAATACACTTAAGAGTTTACAAATGCAAGACAGAAATGTGAAGCTTGGATATGTATAAAAGCACTATTAATTCTTTCATAGAAAAATGTGTTATGCGAACAGCAAAACTGTTCATCATTCACCTTCATCTAAACAGCCCTTTTTAAATCCTTTCAAGTATTATGAAAAAAATGCCATGATTTATCATGGTTATATGTTCACAACATGAGTTGAATAACTGGATAACTCCGCTTGGACAAGGTCAGTGAACAATTTTATCATACCAGTTTCATAAATGCAACTTTTTGTTTGTTTTTGCAAACTGAGGGACAAGTCAAAATGATTTTCTGTGAATACAGACAGCAGATGCTTTCAATAGAGCGTACAATGTACTGAACCAGAAACATTCCTTTAATGCTTGGGCCATTTTAGCATGCCAATAAAATAGGTTATTGCAGCAAGGTTAAAAAATAAAATAACGAAGTAAAATAAAATAAAATACAATAAAAAAATAAAATAAAATAAAGTAGAATAAAATAAAACAATAAAATAAAGCAGAATAAAATAAAATTATGCAGAATTAAATAAAATAAAGCAGAATAAAATAAAATTATGCAGAATTAAATAAAATAGAATGAATAAAAAAACGAATGAAATAAAGTAAAATAAAATAAAGCAGAATAAGATCAAATAAAATAAAGTAGAATACGACAGAATAAAATACTAAAACAGAGGAGAATAAAATAAAATAAAGTAGAATGAAATAAAGTAAAATAAAACAAAGTACAATTAAATAAAGTAGAATAAAATAAAATAAAGTAGAATGAAATAAAGTAAAATAAAACTAAGTAGAATAAAATAAAGTAGAATCAAATAAAGTAAAATAAAAAATAAAGTAGAATAAAATAAAAAAAATAGAAAACACAATAAAAAATAAAGTAGAATGAGATAGAATGAAATACTAAAATAAAGTAGAATAAAATAAAATAGAATGAAATAAAGTAAAATAAAACAAAGTACAATAAAATAA
This sequence comes from Labeo rohita, assembly GCF_022985175.1. Lineage (NCBI taxonomy): Eukaryota > Metazoa > Chordata > Actinopteri > Cypriniformes > Cyprinidae > Labeo > Labeo rohita. The sequence continues at coordinate 19,679,491 of NC_066876.1, read as the reverse complement.
AGTAAAATAAAACAAAGTAAAATAAAATAAAGTAGTGAAAAAGAAATAGTGAAAGTAGTAGTGAAAGTAGTGGTGAAATTTAATGAAATAAAGTAAAAAAATAAAAGTAGAATAAAATCAAATAAAAATAGAAAATACAATAAAAATAAAATAAAGTAGAATAAGATAGAATAAAATACTAAAATAAAGTAGAATAAAATACTAAAAGTAGAATAAAATAAAATAGAATGAAAAAGTAAAATAAAATAAAGCAGAATCAAATAAAATAAAGTAGAAAAAATAAAATTAAGTAGAATAAAATAAAATAAAGTACAATAAAGGAATCAAATTAAATTAATAAAAAAAAAAAAACAAATAAAATCAAATAATAAAATAAAATAATAATTTACTTTAAAATATAATTGAGATGTTGTGTTGTGAAGAAAGAATCAGAGATGAGAGAAAGAGCCAGAGTCTGAACAGTAGCAGAGCGTTTGTCCATATTAACAGCTGAACTGCTCGGCTGTTCCTGGAAGGAGTGGGATTGTGTTCTATTCTGAGACGGATGCGCAAGCCAGCGAACAACAGAACCAATCACAGCTGCTTTCACCTGGACCACCGAGGCTGAAACGCACAAATAATTGTGTTCTGAGGGAGCAGTGCGAAATTCATCCAGTCAGGTGTTGACAGGAGAACAACAGCACAGCTGAGGCCGTGAGCCAGCCACAGTTTGTTTTTAAGCCACTTCAGCGGAAGTCTTACTTCAACTGTATTTGAACTACACTCAAGCTAGCCAAAAAAAAAAAAAAAAAAAAACAGCTACTGTACACGACAAGAAGACTAACAAAGAGCGACTACAATAAAGCCATTTAAGGGGGGCTACTTTCAAACCAAGAACAACACACTATTGTTTGTAAACTAGCACAAAACCAGTCAAACTCAGAGTCAAACTGTGTAAACTGAAAATATAACTTCAAATTAAATACTAGAACACTAAAACTATGTCTTTAATCGAGTTGAATAAAGTTGGATAAACAATTAATTTAACTACAAAATAATAATAAAACATGTAAATGAATGAGTCTGGAAATGAGCAAGGCTTCCCAACTGTGAGAACAGTTTAGGATAGTGTTTTTTCATTATCTTAAAAAAAAGGAAAAGGAAAAGTTACGACAAACACCGCACAGCAGAAAGACCCAGCAGATTTATGAATCAATTTAATGAGGCTCATATCTGAACTTGTGAATTTTTGCGGCCATTTAAAACTAGATTGCATCAATATAATAGCTTCAGATGAACCACAGTGTTTTTTCCCTTATCTACGAGTGCAGTGTAAAAAGGGAATTTTAATTGGTGTGAGGAATCTCTCCTCTCAACTCCCAAACACACACACACTGTATTTGGAAGTTTAATGGCGTACATAGCACTCATTGTTCATTCATGGTGTTGAAAGACTGGGTGAGCGAGCGTCAGAAAGAAAGAGAGAGAGAAAAATGAAGAGAGATACACAGAGAAAAAGAGAGAGAAACTGAATGCAGATTTCTCTCTAATGAAGGCTTTTTTGCTGGGAATGTCTGTGTCCAATGGGGTGCTTGGCAGTGAGCTTGGGAAAGCATTTATAAGCGCTAAGTGAGTGTGTATGTGTGTGTGTGCATTTTCATTCAAGCAGGGGCCTCTTGGATTAGGATGACTTGCAAGATATTCAGGAGACAGTCAGACGGTGTAAAAGCAGGCAAGGGAAGGTGCCACACTCAGCACGAAGCGAGCCAATCGACGGCATGGGAACTGACCGGTCATAAGGCGAACCCCTTGGTAAACGAGAATTACATAATGCTCGAAACTTACTTTCCCAAGAAGCACTTGGGTACATTGGTGAGTTTCCTGCGACGGTCTTTGATGAGGTGGCGGCTCTTGGTCATCATCATATGGTAGAGCTTCTCTCCCTTCTCTGCGATCATGACGTAGGCGTCACGCTCCATCCCAAGCTTTAAACCTGACATTGTGAGAAAAAAAAAAAAAAAAAGAGTCAAGAAACCCTAATAAAAGTAGAAAAATCTGCAATTTAGTGTCATTTTAAAAAAATAAAAACATTAAAATGTTTTAAGATAATGGTTTAAATGTTTTAAGAATAATATTAATACACACACTCAAGCTCATCAAGGCTGTATTTATTTGATCACAAATACAGAAAAAATTGTAATATTGTGAAATATTATTGCAATTACCAATATTGGTTTCCAATTTGAATACACTTTACAATATAATTTATTTCTGTGACAAAGTGCTGAATTTTCAGCATCATTACTCCAGTCTTCAGTGTCACATGATCCTTCAGAAATCATTCTCATACGCAGATTTATCATCAATGTTAAAACTGTTGTGCTGCTTAATATATATATATATATATGTACTTTTTGGAACCTGTGATACTTTTTTCTCTGATAAATAAAACAGCATTTATTCAAAATAGAAATCTTTTCTAACAATGTAAGTGTTTACTATCACTTGTTATTCATTTAACTACATTGTTGCTGAATAAAAGTATTAATTTCTTTAAAAAAAGAAAGAAAACCCCATTACTGACCCCGTTTGAAAATTACTGACCAAACATTTGAATAGTAGTGTATATTGTAACACAAAATTTCTGTTTAAATGCTGGTCTTTTTAACGTTTTATTTATCAAAGAATCTTGAAAAAAGTATCACAGGTCTTGAAAAATTAAGCAGCACAACTGTTTTCAACACTGATTACAAATCAGCATATTAGAATGATTTCTGAAGGATCATGTGACACTGAAGACTGGAGTAATGATGCTGAAAATTCAGCTTTGCTTCAAAGGAATAAATTTTGTTTTAAAGTATATAAAAGAAAGCTGTTATTTTAAATTGCAATAGTAAAAAAAAAAACATTTATACACATAAAAAAAAAAATACACATTTAGCATTCAATTGACCTTATTTACAAAACATACAAATTGTTTAATTGTATTATTTTTTTAAATCATTCTAAATGTTGTCACACTGTTAATTCTTTTGCTAAAAATAATAAGAATTTATGAATGATTTTGGAAAAAATATTTAATGAATATATCACAATGTGCAGGAATTTACAGTCAAACCAAAATATTTTCAGACACCTTCAACATTTCTCACATTATCACAGTTTATTCGCTATAGTTTAGGAAATGGTAATAAAGTAGAATAGGATCTCAGAGTTAAACTGTTTCAGAACAAATTCATCTTGATAATGTCAGATAACTTTGATAGAAAGGTATGTAATGGATTACAAGCAACCAAAAATTCAGACAACTGTTAGTATGACAATATTTACACAACTATCAACACTTTGTTGACCAATTACCATGCAATGCTTAATATTTTGTTTAGTCTGTGGTGTAAAAAATTTGCATTAGCAATTAAACAAAAACATGGTCAGGTCAAAGTGTCTGAATAATTTTTGGTCCCAAATTTTTATAATTTGTATGGGTAGTCCACTGTATGAAGAATTTTTGAGTACAGTATGTCACAGTTTACTTTATTTTTTACTTACACGTTACTTACTATCTGTTTCTCTAAATCAGTGTGGGTGTTGCTATGTCGGTTAATGTTAAGTGAGGCCGAGAGGAAACACTGGTTTAACTGATTTTATTCTAAGACATGGTTTTGCATGTGTTTGTGTGTTCGCTCATGCAAATGCATTCTGCTATTTGAGGAATTTTTAGTGGGTGAAGGCTGCTGACATACAAGTGACACGCAAAATAAAAAATTCCATCAACAAATAAAAAGTAGCATTAGTGTGTCTTTAAAAAAAGACATTAAACTGTGACAGAACTGTGTGAGATTAAAAAAAAAAAAAAAAAAAAAAAAAAAAAAAAAAAAAAAAAGTACTCAAGGCAGTTCACCCCAAACAATGCTCATAATCATTCATCTTCTACGCTTCTGGATGAATAGCATGATGTGGTTAATAAGGTGAGGGCAGACGCAGCTATAGATGCAGATAAAGACCTCTACAAAAAAGTTTGCAGTTTCCTGAAAAGACCTGAAAACAACAGCACTGCATATTAAAAACTGTGCAGCAGTGCAATGCAGCTCGGTCAGCGATGAAAACCGCCTTGTTTGTATTAGCAAGGCAGTCAAAGTCGAGCTGCAGCGGAAACAGGAGCTTGACACAAAGTAGGTTGGCCAAAAAAACCCCACTTTATCAGTCGTCCGAGGCTGTTTATATGTCACCTAATGCAAGGAACCCTTTAGTCACTTTTAAACAAAAGGTGATGTTAAAGAGAGAGTATCAATAGGATTGCAGCTGATGCAGGAGGTGGGACGTGCTCAGATGTGCCGGCAGCTGGCATGGCTCTCATTCAGAGCTCTTTACTGTGTCTGAGACCCCAGAGAGAGGGAAGCCACCGGCAGCTGCAGCTCTCGCTCACAAAGAGTTTTTTGAGGAGGTGTTCGTGGCAGCTGTACGAGGCTCCAATTCAATCAAGTCTGAGCAAAGAGGCAACACATCATTAAAAATGGCTCCTCAAAAATAACCCTGCTGAAGCGCAATTTCCGTTATGCCATCTGAAATTCTGACGCCGAATGGCAATTTCAGAAATGAGCAAGCCTTCATTTCAAACCGTAAATCTTGAATTTTTCCCCTCCCTTATTTTCAACAGTGCACGGCAACATGAAATGGGAATATAGGTATAAATTCAGGGAATGTTCACCCACATTCTTATATACATATATATATATATATGAAGAGTTCAGATGCAAAAGCCTCTAAATCCATCTGACGTTTTTATATATACTTATTTCAGGTTTTTTATTTTTAATAAATTTCTGAAGTTGTGACAATTCTGTTTTTGCTTTGATATTATGGTGAACAGACTGTAGATTGATGTGGAAAAAAAGCTATTTAAAGCAGTTTAACATAACATTAAAGTTAATTATTTAAGGTACGGACTGGCATTATATTAAACACTTTTCTGATCTTGCACCCGAGATGACTAGAATACAAGGGTATTTTGCAAGTTGTGACAATTCTGGGATATTATGGTGAACAGGTGGAAAAAAAGCTATTTAAAGCAGTTTAACATAACATGAAAAGGGGGTATGAATACTTTTGCAAGGTGTGTGTGTGTGTGTGTGTGTGTGTGTGTGTGTGTGTGTGTGTGTGTGTGTGTGTGTGTGTGTGTGTGTGTGTGTGTGTGTGTGTGTGTGTATGCATGTGTGTATATAATATAAAATATTATTAGTTAATTATTTAAGGTACGTTTTAAGTGTGTTCAACAGGACTGTGCATTAAATTAAGTACTTTTCTGATCTTGCACTCCAGATGACCGGAATTCCTAAATTGGAGCCATTTTTGCATGTCAAACTCTATATTAATTGGAGCATGTAATTTAATGACGTCTTTGAGTTGTACAGAGGAACGAGTGGGCCGCTGGCTGAAGATCTGGATGGTCGGAGAGGTGTGACTGATGTGGCACCTGTTGAAATGGGCTCCAATTTCAAAAGCTGGAAACCTGATACGCTCCATAAAACTTCTGCTTTCATCTGGCATCGCTGCATTAAAGTGACGTCTCGCTCTACCGCCAACTCACACCGCATTACAATACTCTGGCCGAGGTCTTTGCCTTGAACGTGGTAACTGATCCTACAGACTAATACTTCATGCTGAAACATAAGAGCGGCAATCAGAAAGAGCTCTGCGGTATATTTGGGGTTTTACTGCTATGATCATGTGACCTAACAATCAGAAGAACCCTGTAGTAAAACACAAGCCTCAAAAGCAGAGATAACAAGAACAGGTGTCCAGCAGAGGACAGGTGTTTTGTATCGCAATAGAACAAAAGAAAAAAAAACGACAAATGCAAAAATACAAAGCACAATGGAAATGGGTTCATTCTTATTCAGTAGATGTAAATATTTGCTTTGACAGTAATTTAATTCTAGTACTAGACTAGAAGCAGCTATTGATACATTCTTTAAAGAATTTCAAATTTTTTTAAATAAATTTATTGTACAATAATTTCAATGTAACTGCATTAATTTTAACAATTTTTACACAATAAATATTTACTAAACATGTTAAACTGACAGCCTGTTGTACAGTAATTGCATGCCATATGAAATTTGTTAAAGTCCCCATGAAATCACAATTTCTTAGTTTTTTTTTAGTATGAATATGTTAGCCTTAAGGTCATCTATAAACTAGTGCACCCCACACCAATGACAATTTTTTTCTTACTCTTAAAAAAAAAGTCTCTTACTTTGCGCTAATATGGATCAACAATTTTCATGATATCACGGTGGACTTCAGCTGTCCAATCAAATTCTCTCTAGAATCTGAAACGCCCTGCCCCCTACACTATAAATAGATGGTGAAGTTGTGGCTGAAATCAGTCACTTGTTCATGGAATTAGTATTTCCTGTACGATGAATGGCACATGGTGCACTATATAGGGGATAGGGAACAATTCAGACAGTGTAAATATGCCTTCAGTTGGGGTAAATGAAGTGTGGTTTCATGTTAGTGTCAGGTAAACCGCCGCAGCACGCACGCAGTCAGCTCCGGTCAAGAGATACGATAGCATGATTTTAAACTACACATCATCAGCATCAATTCATTTTGAACCTAAAGTGGTAATCAATTAGTCTGTGACTCTTATAAGATGTCAAATGCGGCTGTGATAATGGCCCAAGCTGTGATAAAAACGAAACGCTATTGACTATTTTAAAAAGGGGGCAGGATTGCTTGATATCTAAAGAAAGAAAGACACAAACATCTTGGATGACAAGGGGGTGAGTAAATTACGTGTAAATTTTTGTTCTGGAAGTGAACTACTCCTTTAACTGAGCCAACACAAAATATATTTCTTTATGTACGTAATTATGCTGGAAATCATATCTGGTATTAGTATCTGAAATAAATTCAAATATACAATAAATAATACAATTCAAGCCTCTGTTACCATTCTGCACTATGTTGTTTTGAAATTCAAATCTTGGAAATAAAGCCTCATGTCTTTAAATCCATTCCGTATGTGGTCAGTGTTTCTCCAAACGTTATTTCTCAAAATTTCAAAGCACTTCAGTGGATCTTTAATGATTTGGTTTGATTAAAAAAAAATGTTGTATGCATTTAACTGTTATTTCATGCTTTATTTTCCATATTCCACAATGATAAAGCAAAGTAAAACTACTCACTCTCTCTCTGTTCACGTTCCTTTAAAATGGCGTCTAGCCATTTCTGCTTGTCCTCAGCGTTCTTGGCCATGCACACAAACCACTTGTTTTTAGCCGTGTTGTGAATCTTCCAGCCATTGGTCACCGTGTAGTTGTTACTGTGATAGTCAGCTAAAAAGACAAAGTAAAAGAATGCAACTGGTTAAACAATATTCATAAGCGCTAATAACATTAGTACACCATCTGACAACTAAATCATTACTTATATGGCATGCAAACAACAAACATTGCAAACAACTACACAGGTGTTAAAAGCTGTTCACAGAGGATCTACACAGATCAGATTAGACCAGCTATCTAGCCCTCAAATTAACCTTTAAAAAAAACAAAAAAAAAAAAAAAAAACATGGAGGTTTCATTTCCGCTAAGATGTAATTTTGTCAGCTTATTACCAAGGTTAAAAAAGTTCCCTCTTACCACTGCTAAATGAGTTACTGACCCAAACACAAATGCTGACACAGATAATAAGATTTTCTTTAACAATCTAGAAGCATTAATAATGTAAAAAAGGTTAATCTATCCCATTACTGAAAGAAATCGTTAAAGATGCATTTCAGCGTATAGCACTTTTCTCCCACCATTAAACCAAAGCCTGTGTGTGAGTGAGGGGTTCAGACTGTTACTCATGGTCCAATTTTAACCCAGACCTGACAGCAGGTGAATTATATGGAGAAATGAATGAGGTATGGAATACGTAATGAGCAGTGGTTAGTGTTGAGGTAGTATAAATAGATTTCACAGCACTGAGAGGATTTGACAAAGGGTTTTAGCTCATATAAAACTGGAGAGAATTTACGGGTAATCGTATTTGGCACACAAGTCTGGTACAGTAATAAACACCACCTAAGCGTGAGCTGATTGTTTTACAATTAAAACAAGAGCTCAGTCAAAACAAGCAGATCAGATTGGCGTGAAGAAACATGGACTAATGTGAAAATATAGAGATTTGGTTTTTTTTCCCTGTTGCCACAAACGATGTTCCACTTTATAACTGCTTCAAAAGTGACTGATCCAATCAAAATTTAGAATCTAGAATATTTCATTGTTTTTTTCACATAAGACGTATTACATGTTATAAGCATTACATATTATGGTGCTGCTTTAATCCTATCCTTTGGATGACAGTTTCCAAACAATGATTTGTAAAATATTTAATATTTAAAATAATAATAAAATATTAATGATAACATTTAGAAATAAAATAATCTTCTGAAAAATATACAAATGGCATATAAAATAAGATTAAATTATTATTTATAAAATTATTGCTAACGTATTTCTGAATTGTATATATCACATACCATATTATGTAAAGCATAAAGTATTACACAATATGACTAGGACATAAAATTACTCAGCGTGATATAAGATTTTGGTCACAACACCCACCCCTTCCAATCATTATTCATCGCTAAACTGCCTTAAAATATCCCTTGAAACAACACTGCAATCATAAAACTGCAATTAGTCCAAATATCTGAATTCCAAACTCATTATCTTCAATCTTCACCCCCAGCATGTGAGTCATTTTATCTGTAAGCTTATCCATTAGAGCAAAACACAGCAGCTAAATGATGCATTTACACAGATGTGGCGCGTCATGTGACACAAGCCCTGATAAACATGACACTGAGAGACTGAAACACAAAACACAGTCTCACATTGGCCGTATCGACTGAAGGCACGTGTGGTTTAGGCTGGTACTGTGACAGGCCTATGGTTTTGTTTTTCAGAAAGGATGTTTTTCTTTGTGGCTCAGAGAGAAAGAGAGAGAAGTTGCACTTCCACCCTTCTACTTAAGGTGTGGTGAAAGACTAAGAGCAAAAGGTGAGAAGAGCAGCCGTTACTTCCCCAGAGAGTTGAATTACACGCTCGGCCCGACAGCTGAATGACACTTTTGACGAGGGCCCCACGGCGGTCAGTGCAGCAGAGGTGCTAAATGCAAAGCGCTCGATTCTAAGAAAGCCCTGCCTGATCTTATCTTCAGGACACAGAGGCGCTAATTTCTACTGCATCAGCTGAAGTTCCCTTTAAATGGTTTTGTTTGTTACTTGTGATGTTCGCAAGTATCACATGGTGATCAGATGGAGCAAAAAAGGATATCATACAGGAAACTCCCTTACACATCCTAAGAAAACATCGCTTTGTACACTACAATCGTTTTTATTTTTTATTATTCACCAAGGACATATTAAATTGATCAGAAGTGACAGTAAAGACTTTTATATTGTTATTGAAGAAAACTGTTTTCAATAATAAGAAATGTTGCTTAAGCACCAAATCAGCACTTTAGAATGATTTCTGAAGGTTCATGTGACACTGAAGACTGGAGTAACGGCTGCTGAAAATTCAGCTTTGCATCACAAGAATACATTACATTTTAAAATATATTAAAATAGAAAACAGTTATTTTAATTGTAATAATATTCACAATATTAATATTTTAGTTATATTTTCGATCAAATAAATACAGTGGTGAGCTTAAGAGACGTGTTTATTTGTGTGGGAGGAATGACTTAGCTGCACAGAAAACTCAACTCGCTGATTTAAATAGACATTGAAGTTAGCATGTTGCTAAGCTAACATTTCAATACTCTAAGCAGCAGTGACACATGCAAAACTGGGTAACATAATCTATTTTTAATTACACTTTAAAAGCACTAACAGACTTAAACCTACCAGTTCCGTCTTCCACATTCTCGACCTCCATGACCTCCGTGTTGATGCGGCCTCTGAACACGTACTGCGGCCCGTTGATGGATTTTGTCCTTTTGGTAGATTTCTTCCCAGACACTCTGGATTTTTAAAGGGCGAAAAAGTGAGACCAGTATTGTTTAAAGGGGTGAAGAACTGAGAAACCAAAATTGCCTTGATCTTTTGACATATAAGAGGTCACTGCACTATAAAAATATCCTGCAAGTTTCAGAACTCACAACTATGTTGTTAGTCTAAAAACAGCTTGTAATAGGTAGATTAAGCTCCGCCTTCACAGAAGATCAACATCGCCGCCTGTTTAGCCCCGCCCACCGATTCGCACATATTGTTTACCAGAGAGCCGAACGCAGGTCTATGCAGAAACCAAACGATAAAGATGGCTCTGAAAAGGTCAGCACTGATAGCCTTGTGGTTAGCACGCCGACATGTAGCACTATTGCGCTCCGGGCGTCCCGAGTTTGAGTCGTGGACCTTTCCCGGTCCCGCCCCCTTTCTCTTTCCCACTTCGTTTCCTGTCACTGCTATAATATCCTATCCAAAATAAATGAAATACCAAAAATAAATGATGGCTCTGAAAAGAATAGGATGCTCTAAATCTAAATCACAGCGGTGTCCATCTGTGAGGAATGAATGTGTATGCTGTTAGCCAATCATACCAGTGTGCGTTTACTTTCGAGTCTACAACCCGCCACACCTATTCAAACAGAACTAATGAGGGGGGAAAAAAGCAGGACAGAAAATAGCCTGTCTAAATTATGATGTTTTTTTATGTAATAAGCTTGATAACATTATAAGTGGACCTCATAGAACAGTACAAAATAAAAAACAAAGGCAGTTCATGACCTCTTTAATGTCTACACATGATTCTGATGGCTGTTTCAGTGAAATAGAGATAACAGTAATCTACTACAAAACATGTTTATGCATATGTGACCCTGGACCACAAAACCAGTCATAAGGGTCAATTTTTCAAAACTGAGCTTTATACATAATATGAAAGCTGAGATACAACTATTTGAATATATGGAATCTGAGGGTGCAAAAATATTTAAATACTGAGAAAAATCACCTTTAAAGTTGTCCAAATTAAGTTTTTAATAATGCATATTACTAATCAAAAATTAATAATTTTTATATTTACAGTAGGAATAATACAAAATATATTCATGGAACATGATATTTACTTAATTTCCTAGTGATTTTTGGCATAAAAGAAAAATCAATCATTTTGACCCATACAATGTATTTTTGGCTATTGCTACAAATATACCCCAGCGACTTAAGGTTTTGTGGTCCAGGGTCACATATGGTTACCAATATTTCAGACAAGGTTCAAAAGCATCTTTAAAGCCTAACCGTGACTTCCTCTTGCAGTAGACTAGGAGGTTGTCAAACAGGAAGAAGACCCGTTCCTGAATGTTTCCAGCTGATATCTTCAAAAGGTTGCCTTGGAGCAACAGTTCGGTGCAAATATCAGTCAAGTTCGTCCCCTGGAGAACAAAATAAAGGAACATTTGTATTGATTCGGATAAAAAAAAAAATGAGCCAGTATAAGAGTTTCTACTATAAATATTCCACTATAAATATTTTATTCAGAAGAGATTAGCTGCCTGTGTTCATGTAGCAGAACTAACAGCGCAAGTTGAAAAAAATTATGAAAAAGATGCCAAAATCTGTCTATTCAACAAGACAACATTAGATTTGCCTTTGCTTGCAATCTCCTTGCGTTTTATTACAGCAAGTGTGTTAAACAATTCTTCAGGTCGCACAAATTCTTTGGTTTTTCAGCATTTTTGTGTATTTGAACCCTTTCCAACAATGACTGTATGATTTTGAGATCCTTTTTTTCACGCTGAGCACAACTGAGGGACTCATATGCAACTATCACAAAAGGTTCAAACGCTCACTGATGCTCCAGAAGGAAAAACAATGCATTAAGACCTGAAAACTTTTGAACACTAAAAATGTGTACATTTTTCTTATTTTGCCTAAATATCTTTTTTTTTTTCCATTTAGTACTGTCCTTCAGAAGCTACTTCCATGTTCCCCGGAAGACAAAATAAGTTCAATTACTCTGATCTTCAAATTCAAAAAGTTTTCACCCCCCCCCTGCTCTTAATGCATCATTTTTCCTTCTAAAGCATCAGTGAGCGTTTGAACCTTATGTAATAGTTGAATTTCAACAAGCCGACATGCTTGCAATCTCCTTGTGTTTTATTAGAGTGAGTGTGTGTGATTTCATTTCAGATCATTCAAATCTGTTCATTAATCCAGACCTTCCATCTGTGTCTCAGATAAGAGCGGCCCCTCTCTCTTTAAAGGGCCGGAGGAAGCCCGACAGGTTTTGGACAACCCAGACAGTGTCCTGTTCAATATCCAGTACCATTAAAAATCGATTCCACTCCGACGCTGCGGTTCGTGCTGACTCTGTACAGGATGTGATTTTCTATGCTTGGCAGGTGTGGGCGTGTGTGAGTGTGTTTGATAAGCAGACTCCATCTTCTCTGCTTAATCAATGGCATGCCCAGACGGGTCAATTAGAGAGATGGGAATCTGCTTCCCGCTTGTCCTGCACTATTTACCTATAAAGGTGAAACACTCTGGACTAAACGAAAACTTAATGCATTTGCTTTTCAATCAGACCCCACATCCTGAAACACTCTATAACTGGGGTTAAATAAAGCCTGATTTATAGTCCCTCATTTTATGTTGCGTTAAAGGGACAGTTCACTCAAAAATGAAAATTCTGTCATTAATTACTCATCCTCATGTTGTTCCAAACTTGTAAGACCTTCATTCATCTTCAGAACACAAATTGAGATATTTTTGATAAAATCTGAGAACTTTCTGACCCAGGATAGACAGCAATGCAACTACCACGTTCAAGATCCAGAACGGTAGTAAGGGCTTTGTTAAAATAGTGAATGCACATCGAAGACTGACACGGAAGAAAAAAATGGTAAAATAAAGACTTTGTAACATTATGGTTGAACCTCTGTCACATGGACTATTTTAATGACGTCCTTACTGCCTTTCTGGGCCTTGACGTCTTGCGGGTTGACAAACGTCAACATGAGGTTGAGTAATCAATGACAATTTTCATTTTTGGGTGAACTATCCTTTTTTCTGAGAAAACTATATTCCTATTAACAAATTTTGAAATGTTAAAATAAATCCCCAGCCTGTTGTGCTTTGCAGGAATCTTGAATGTTGACAGAGGCATGATGGGAGTGGAAAACAAACAAACAAAACAGGAGCAAGAATGCACTGTATGCACTAAATGGTGAAAATATTAACCATCTAAGCAACACTTAAGGCTCACCGCCAGCTATAGAAAATGCCCCACTTTGCACAACCACTCAGTACTGCATCGGATAAATCAATAAAGAGGGTTAATGGACAGGGTATAAAGAGTGAGAGAAAGAGAGGATGGAGACAAAGTAACTATGCTATAGAGAAGATGATGAAGAAAAGGAGGCGGGGAGAGACGAGCAAAGAAAGACGAGCAAAGAAGAGCTTAAGAGAATTAGAGTGAGAGGAGGGGAAAGTGAGTTTGTGGTGGCACACTGTTGCATGTTACACAAAACTAACAAGATCTCCATGGTAACGTGTCTTTGTGTTTAGACTTCCTCTTCCTGCTTGTGGCATGTCCTAAGAAAATGTCATCAGCACAGACTCAAGGCGACACCGATCATGTCCACTTCAGTGATTCTTTTGAGACTACGCTTAAAAAATGCTCATAAACACAAAGCATACTGTCAAAGAGGAACTTCCCTAAAACAAAGAGGTTTTTAATAATAACATTAAACCAAACTGGTGCTGGGCAAACCAAACCAACCACGGCAAATGACCAGTCATGTATCTAACTCACCTCCCAGCCTTCTATGTGTGACTGTAATATCTCAAGAGCCTCTAGTTTCTCCATCTGTCGCTTGGTCTCGTTGATGTTGCAGCACACGGCTTTCATGGCCTGCAGGGCCTCCTCTACCGCGGGGTAATCTGAATGCTTCTTAGGGGTCCTCTTCAAAAGTTCCTGAAGGACAAACAGCAGGTACATGCTTGTGTTACACAGTTACACGTCACAATTCTCTGCTGATATGCTTTAGATGCTGTGCACAAGGGACTGTAAAGGATTGTTACTTTATAGGGGATATCAGATGGCCATTTTCCACAAGTTGGTATGATTCTTTATGGTCTTCGGGAAATTTCGCAAGCATACTTTAGTTAAAATTCCTCAATGGTGAGTCGTTTCAGTGCATGTATCATTAAATGATAATGAGCTACTGCTCCCTTCACCCCTCTCTTCCATTTTTTGTGTATTTGATGGCACGTTACCATTAAAAACAAAACTAATCCACGTCCTAAGTGGATCTGATGTTGGTTTAAATACAAAACACCTGCATTGCTTACGAGACATTGTAGCTGCAGCTGCTCAAACACAGAGAAAATGGTGGATAGCGTACAACTGGCTAAGGGCGGCGATATGCTAATACTGGACAGTCCGTCAGCAGTAGTTTTTAGTTTAGGCTTTGGGCTGTTTAGGCTTTTTGGGAATAAAAAAGAAGAAATGGATTTTTATCATTGTAGGGTGGTTGTGTCCACACGCTGCTAAGACACATTTATATGCAAACAACACGTAAAAGCTAATTTTTCATCCGATGTCCCACTTTAAAGTCAACAGTGAATCAAAATTGACCCCATTTTCTATTGCGATATACATTCATGATATTATATCTAAGAAAGACAATATCTTTCTAATTACAAATGTACACCACCATTCCCCAAAAGTATACAGTGCACACCATAAATGAGTACACCCCCTATGAATAAATATAAAATATGTATTTTCCTAATGTTCACTAATATAATTCATGGAAAGATGGCAAAATGTATTAAGTATATGTATTAAAAATATACTTAATAAAAACGAAACAAGTAAAATGTAACAAGTAAATTAGCCAATTTTGTTTAAATGTAGGATTGCAGAAATTAGTACACCCTAGATTTAATTCAGCAAATGTATAATATTCTAGTACTTAGTATGTCCTCCAGAACTTTAAGTACACTGCTCTGACCCTTCTTGGCACTGAGTGTACAAGTTCTTTTAAAAAAAAGGCACATCTGTCCTGTTTAACTCTTGGAGGACTACCTCCTTAAATGCCCTGGTCTCAAAGGGCAAGTGTTGCTCAGATCGTCTCTACAGAATCCCCACAGCTGCTCAAGAGTGTTAATATTGGGTGAAATACATGTCCACTGATGGACTTTCACCTTGGGAGAATGATTATCTTCATTGTCATGCTAAAAAAAATGCCCAACAATGCAGGGAATTGGGAGAGGGTAGCATCTTCTGTTTCAAGTTTTTGTATTATATCACACAGTGGTTTGTGAATTCATGACAGCATTGATAAAGCACAAATCCCTCACACATTAAACACTTATACATCCAAATATAAGAGCTTTACTACCGTACTACCGCTGAACATCACTGTGAGAACCAGGTACTCCTCCTCTAGCAACAGCAGAACATTTTGGATGCTTTTGGATCCGAAATAAATGACTTGGTTTCTATAGTGTCACTCTTTTAATAGCTTTTCCCAGCTCCTGCTGCATGTACTCATCACTAAATGAAAACTTAAAGTGAAGACCTGACTATTAGGAGTCCATTATTTTTGAATGTTGGTTTTACTTCTGCTATATTTTCACATATAAAACAATAATTTTGTATTCCTCTTATACCACTGACTTCTCATTTATGTTGTGCACTGTATATAGTTTATACAGAAGAAACATTAGTGTATATAGAAGAAATAAACAATATACTCATAGTGCTTATGCTAGTAAATGGCCATAGTTGACAAAGGAATGCTGTACCTTCAGTAGCAAAGGGTATTTACAGATCCTCTGGATGGGAGAGAGAAGATACCCTTCAAGAGGAACATCTGTGCTCTTCTTTCCTCCTAACAACATGAGGTGCTAAAAACAAAACCAAACGCATGATATGATTTGCACAACATCCCACTAAAATGATTCATGTTGCAAATACAGTGAGTTTCCATAGAAAGCATTTGAAGGCACACTCTCACATCCTGGTTTGTACAGTAAAATAAGTTCGGGTATCACTTTCACTTCAATAAGTTTTGGAGATATGTTTTTTTCCTGTGACAAATTCAGTGAAATGCAAAATTATGCATTAAATCTGTTGCAGGGCTTCATATGTGAAACTGATCTGTGACAGGACCGTCACAGGGTGTGTGTGTGGGATCTTCATCGTCACAGGGTGTGTGAGCGATCTTCATCAGAATATAAAAAAATGAATTTGACTTTCTAAAACGAAAAGGTGCTTACCAGCAGGAAAGTCCGTACGTCAGGGATCTTGTTAAGCTCCATCAGTAGTCTGAGTGCTTTCTCGTGGTTACTGCAGTACTCGCCATACACAGAGAAACGCTCCCTCTGCAGTGGAGAGAGAAGAGTCAAAACACTTCACAACACTCCTTAGTCAAAATATTTCTTTTTTTTTTTGGTAGGGGTAAGACCCTCCAAACAGATTTATATACATTTTTTGTTACAAACGAGGTCTGTTTTTGCACATTCCCATTTATAAATCTCATCCTCAGGGACAAACTTTGTCCCAGGCTGGCGAGCCTCTAATCCACCCATAAAGTTTTGTCCTAGACTCTGTGAATTTCAGCAAAAGCTCATATGGGAAATACTAAACATATATTAAATATTTTAACATCTTAAATAGCTCTTCCTGTAACCATTCTCTCAAACACTGAGATGCGAAGTGACATAAGGGGGTGATTTCAGGTAGTGAAACTGCAAGAGAAGCAACAAGGCGCTGTCATTCTGCCCTACATTATTCGAAACAACACAGGAAGTGAAATCAAAGTGCACAGGTTTTGCCTGAAAGCCACACCTTCTCTGTGGGGTGCAAATCTAGGTGGAAATAGGAAGTTGCAAGCAAAAAAAAGAAAACCTAATCTTCAGACATTTAAGTAAGCAGTGCACATCTTTTATTATTAAAGACATGCACTGTTCACTTTTAAGGGTTTAAAGATTGTTGATTTTCCTTGAATTTTAATCCCAGGATGCAGTAATTACAACAGATCTCTATTACTATTACCATGCAAGCTTTGACAGCAAGTCACTATTGTCAAACAATCTTCTTAACTGCTCTTCCTTCACAATATGGTCCAACTAAAACTAAACTAAACTAAACTAAAATAGTGCTGGGTCTGGCTATAAAAAAGTCCAGAATAAAATAAATAAAATAAAAAAAATACAATAAAATAAAATAAAATAAATAAATTTGGGCCTTGCTAAAAAAAAAAAAAAAAAAAACATCCAGAAGAACTGTTCATTTGGATCAAATCAAGGCTGAGATGACAGTTTATTAAAGATGCATGTGGTGAAGGTAGGATGTCATTTATCCGAGCTCAACAGGAACAGTCTGTGTAGGCACTGTAACCTTGACGGGGACGCTGCGAATCCTGACGGATGAGGGTGCTTGAGGCATCCTGACAGAGCAGGAAACTGATACAGGGATTCCACAGGCACTGTGTGTTTGGAGATCAGCTGTGTTTGTTTTCCTGTTTATGATACATTGCCAATTTCATGCTTTCTCAATTCACCCCCTTCATTCATCTGTGCGTGTTGTCTATATGAAGAGCTGCACATTGTCTACATATGTTTGTGTGTACATGTCTAGAGAGGGTCTGGCATTTGCATTAGTGCGGATACAGTGTGTGTGTGTGTGTGTGTGTGTGTGTGTGTGTGTGTGTGTGTGTGAGTACTCTGGTTGGGCCCTCAGGGCTCCAGACCTCAGCACCTGTAATGAGAGAGTTTGGCAGCATCACACATCCTCATCCATAAACGAGGCGAACATCTGTCCTGGCATATGCTTTATAGCACCGTTCATCCAAAAAACACACACAAGCATAGTCCAATTAAGAGGAAATTCACTCCAGTTTGAGGTTAAAACCTCAGAATGTTTCAGTGAACTTGGTTGAAGGTCACATCCAAATGCCAAACCCAAAATGGCTTCTTGTGAGAGCCATACGAAGAGTTAAAGTACCAGAATTAGTTTGCATGGCTTTAAAAGATACTAGACTACTGCTGGCAGCCAACACTAAGAAATGAATTAAATCACTGTTCAAGTCACAAATGACCATTATTACCATATTTCCAAACAGCGGAAAGTATTTATACAGAATTGTAGACAGATATTTAGACAACATTACCAAGATTTTCATAAAGTTGCAACATTATTGCATGTGAAAATCTGAATATTCCATTTAGTGTTTTTAATTCAATATCCCAAATACATGAATAGTAACCCAAATAATATAATCTCAAACTTTTTAGATACTGAGAAATGTAACAAACCACCTGGCTGAAAATTGATCACGAATCACGTTTTGTTTTCCTAACAATGCATCATGCAGTGATTTTCGACTGAGATCCATAATAAAGTAGAGCAGGCAGACCTACTAAACCCCTAGAGCTGATAACTGAAATACATTTCCTCCTTCTGTTTAAACTGAAAATTTGTTGCTAAAATTGGAATTCTGAGTGAAACCGCATTCTCTATACTTTTATTAAACAATTGGCCACGTGTGGCATGTTATATATTTATACACAGGCAGTCTCAGGGAAGATAGTATTTTGAGAGAATGGAGGAAGTGACTGCATATAGATCTAGAATACTGAGAATGATCCCACACTGAGATGGATTAGGAATAACATTTTGATGGTTTGCATGACTAAAAAGCTCAATAAATCAATTGCTAATCAGAAAAACACTAGTTCAAAAATTATTTCAAATGCAATCTCATGGACTCACAAACTTGAGGAACACATGTCCGAGAGAATGATGTGCCTGGGGTTCAGGCTGCAAACTGGCATCCAGAGTGGAAAGAAACTCGCGATGGACTTCCAAAATGGACTCTATGTTGGAAAACAAGATCTGCGTGAAAGGAAGAGACAATACTTGAGAAAATCACCAAAAATAAATACTTCAGACCCCATAGCCACATTTCAACCCTAACTGGCAATTATTTTAAAGAAAGGTCATTTATTTTCACTGGGGCTGCCCTCTAATAGTTGACTAATCGTTAGTTGATGACAAGAGGCTTGGTCGACCAAAATTTTATTAGTCGCTTAGCTGCAGAAAAAAAATCCACAGGAAGTGGCGAAGTCATGCAGTCCGTGACAGACATATTGTTAACGGCTGGTCTATGTGGTAATACAGTACCAGACATCTAAATGCTCACCTATCATTCACTGACCTCAAACATTGCTTTTCATCTGAAATACTGTAAGTAGTAGCAACTTTACATGGCAGCTCAATCTAATGTTAACCTAGAAAAATGTGCGCTATTCAAGTTTCTGTGGAGTGTGAAAGCTGAATAGCAGCATGCTTACTGCAAAGCACAGGTGCAGTCACTTGCTCTTAAAATACTCCGTCATTTTTGGTCATACAGATAAAGGTAATCCATCTTTTGAATCCGTAAAGACTATGCACGCAAATAAACACTTACAATAACAACGAAATGTTGGGCTTTTGTAAAATAATTAAAGCAAACAGGACGCGCTTTTGCCTTCTTGGTCTTTGTGAACTTGCGCGAAACTTTGAAACTCTGTGTATACTTGCCTTACAGACATGTAAAATATGTCTAGAGAATGAAATGTCTACTTTCAACCAATTCAAATGGAAAACAAATATTCTCAGATTACATCATTCGTATGAAACATGCATACAGGAGCATCCACTACTATGGAGATGACGAGTCAGTGTCGACATCATCTCTTGCTGGTGCGCTGTGGCAAGCTTTTTTTGCATGCGCTTGAGCAATTATGAAGCCAATTTAAGGCTCATTATTATGATTTATATGGTTTATTAATAAACGAGCGACTAATAGTCTAAAAGACTAATGCTTAAATTACCCGTCAGACCTTCGTTCATCTTCGGAACACAATTTAAGATATTTTCGATGAAATCCAAGAGGTCTCTGACCCTCCCATAGACAGCAGGGGTACTACCAAATTCAAGGCTCAGAAAAAGACAAAGATGATTGACAAAGTCGTCCATGTGACATCAGTGGTTTAACTGTAATTTTACAAAGCTACGAGAATCCATTTTGTGTGCAAAGAAAACAAAAATAACGACTTTATGCCACATTTTCATCTCTACTGTATCACTTGTGGACGCCCGATGCACGTGTGTAGTCTCTGCCCCAGATCCATAGATTTCATACATTTTGCGTCACGTGTTCAATGTTATAACGACGGAGCTGAGTCAGCACCAGCACCACCACACGCATGCGTAGTGGTAACATACTTTCGTAAAAACACGTCAACAAATGCGCAGTACAGACGAAAATGTGGAATAAAGTCGTATTTTTGCACACAAAAAGTATTCTCGTAGCTTCGTAAAATTATAGTTGAATCACTGATGTCACAGTGACTACTTTGTCAATCATCTTGGTACTTTTCTGGGGCTTGAACATGGTAGCACCCTTGCTGTCTGGGAGGGTCAGAGACCTGTCAGATTTCATCAAAAATATCTTAATTTGTGCTTCGCAGATGAACAAAGGTTGTACGGGTTTGGAACAACATGAGGGTGAGTAATTAATGACAGAATTTTCATTTGTGGGCGAACTAACCTTTAAAACGAACGACTACTAGTTGACCAGAAAAATCTTTAGTCATGGGCAGCCCTAATTTTCACATGGTTTGATATTAAATGCTTGATTTTAAGAGTTCAAATATTTTTAAAGCCACTGTATATCTAAATAATAATAATACTGCAGTGTGTTGTGTTTTTTGCATTTTGTTTTTTACCTTGACCTGCTCTGGAGTGAGACATTGTTGGTTTTCTGCCGTCTGCCTTATTCTCTGAAGAAAAGCCTGTTGATTTACAAAAAACAGAGAGACACAGAGGGGGTTAAAACAGTTAGTGTTTACACACAGAATCACTGCGGTGTGAAATAAAGGTGGGGCAGATTTATGTTCATCTTAACGTAGTTGTAACACTTCCTGTAAGTTTACACCCTCTTTTTGCTTGTAACTGTGACTGGAGTATCAACATTCATCTTTAGTGACAAACACACACCAATGTCAAGTCACCATTACTCCACATGCACTGCACTGTACTGTTCTACTGGAAATGGTTTAGAAAGCATCATATCAAGAAAGAAAAAACAGAAGTGTCATTAACAAACTGTCAGAGGCTTTACAAAGAGATCCTAACAGCACTTTTTCCCAGATGTGTACTGAAACCAAATGGCTGGGAAGCCTTCTACACAAACATGCACATTAAACTATCAAATCAGAAACACAAAACTCATTCAATCATCATCAGTGGAGGACTGCAAATCATTAACCTACATTGTATATACACATATTAAGAGGTGTTTCACAACATTCTGACTCCCAGCATCTCCAGGAACAAGCATTTGTGGTTAAAAAGTATATACATTTTAATTTTTTAACAAATGACCAATCGTTTCACTACATAAGCCCCTTATTAATCGTTTGGGATTGTGTAGAGCCCTTTGAAGCTGCACTGAAACTGCAATTTGGATCTGCAACCCACTGATCCCCACTGAAGTGCACTATACTGAGAAAAATCCTGGAATGTTTTCCCTTAATTTCTTTTTGACTGAAGAAAGAAAGACAAAAACATTTTGAATGGCATGGGGGCGAGTAAATTATCAGGAAATTTTAATTCTGGAGTTAACTAATCCTTTAAGGGTTTGCTGAGGCCTACTGGCGGGCCCAAGCCCCATGGTTGAGAACCACTGATATAGCCACATTTAGATCATCTCTGTGAGTAAACAGTATATTAGGTGA